>NW_022987560.1:854796-962296 GCF_902827165.1 Trematomus bernacchii
CTACATACTGATATACACCTGAACATCAGCAGGAGAGGACTCTTTAAAGTAGAGACACTACATACTGATATACACCTGAAGATCAGCAGGAGAGGACTCTTTAAAGTAGAGACACCACATACTGATATACAACTGAAGATTAGCAAGTACAATCAACTCCAACCCACTCTCTTCAGTCTGCGTACAAATGACACGACTTTACACATTGGAAATGCGTGCAATAGATACGCAGAAGTCCGATTTTGCGTGCATATGATACGCTAACCATTCCCATTGAGATCTGAGGCCGAGTTTTGCGTGCATATGATACGCCACGTTTCGTGCCTGCACCACTTATTTTTGTCCGGTCGGGTCTTGGTAGACCGGAAGCTGTGTGGTTCATAAAAACATCTTCTTACTCAATGTCAAGCCACGATTATTGTTTTTATTTTAAATCGTATAATGTCTGACTTTTTTTGCCGTCTGTGAGGAAAAGAAATGGAGCTCAGAGCCTCAGGATACTGAAATCTGTATTTTCTTTTATCTTTTTTTCCTTCTAATTTGTTATTCTTCTCTAAATAACACACTGTTATTTACTCAACAATAACACACAATTATCCTTGTTTTTATTTATTATAAAATTATCTTGGGCTTTTTAGCCGTAAATAAAGTCACCGGAAACAGACGTAGGCCTATAAGGAACATTTTGAGCATCATTGTGATACACACCACACACCCACTGAACTGATTACCCAAGATCCTCAGCTTGAAGCTCGTTGATTGGATGAAAAACATTTCAGTTTAGGATGGCCGAAGACACTACACTACCCATAATCCCCAGCTATTGTTTGGGACTACAGTCCCCGTGATTAATCTTCAAGCTCTGGGATTGGATGTTGGAGTGGCAGTGCACCAAGGTTATGCCGAGCGTCAAACAGCTCTTTGAAATCGAACGAAACCACGGCAGACTATCCAAAACTGGACTTTCAAAGAGAAAAGCAAGCACACTCGGAATAAAGTATTATTTTCTTTTTTTAAATGTTTTTCGGATTTCATATCGCATAAACACCATATCCCAACGTGCATTGCGGCTAAACAATCCAATCACAGAGCTTCTAGCTGAGGATCTTGGGTAATCAGTTCAGTGGGTGTGTATCCAATGATGCACGAAATGTCCCTTATAGGCCTACGTCTGTTTCCGGTGACTTTATTTTGAAATTCAGTTCCTGAGGAACGGCTAAAAAGCCAGAGATTATAGAATTAAACGAATAAATAAAAACAAGGATAATTGTGTGTTATTGTTGAGTAAATAACAGTGTGTTATTTAGAAAAGAATAACAAATTAGAAGGAAAAAAAGATAAAAGAAAATACAGATTTCAGTATCCTGAGGCTCTGAGCTCCATTTCTTTTCCTCACAGATGGCAAAAAAAGTCCGACATTATACGATTTAAAATAAAAACAATAATCGTGGCTTGATATTGAGTAAGAACATGTTTTTATGAACCACACAGCTTCCGGTCTACCAAGACCCGACCGGACAAAACGTGGCGTATCATATGCACGCAAAACTCGGCCTCAGATCTCAATGGGAATGGTTAGCGTATCATATGCACGCAAAATCGGACTTCTGCGTATCTATTGCACGCATTTCCAATGTGTAAAGTCGCGTCATTTGTACGCAGACTGAAGAGAGTGGGTTGATCAAATCACACCTGATTACAGTATCTGAGTAATACAGCTGACTCCTTCTCTAAGAATGTAATACACTTTAATAAATGACTGAATGTGTTATTTTTCCCTTTAGGCATTGGTTTCATGTGAAAAGCAACTTGCAGAGACTTGACCCCTGCTTGATGAAGGCGCTCCTTCAGTGAATTAATCAAGATGAAATGTTCATCACGCACCTCACTGACACAATAATTAAAACATAACAAGAAATATATCACAGTGTTGCATGAAGCGCCAAAATTAATAACAAATGCAAACGTATCAGTGTCAACGTCAACAAACAAGATACCTCCTCTTACGTTTTTATCTGAATCAATACAAATGAAAACCACAATATGATTCCAAACTATCAAATGGTTTCCAGTCAGATGCTAGGCACTGTTTTCATTAAATAAGACACTTTTATATATGTGTAAGCATTTTAAAGTTATGCTTGTTGTAGCGACTTCATGAAACAAACACAGTCACCGAGAGGCTATCAAAAAATGACTTGCTGAGATAAAAAAATGCAGTGGAAAATAATGTAATTTAATGAAAAATAAGATGATCAACTTAGTACAATGTAGACATAGAAATTGTAATTATAATCAAAGCAATCATAACGTTTGCGGTCAATAAATAAATACAGCGACCCTGTCACCCTCTCTCCCACACACACACACACACACACACACACACACACACACACACACACACACACACACACACACACACACACACACACACACACACACACACACACACACATGCACACACACACACACACACACACACACACACACACACACACACACACAGATAGGGATAAACACTGACAGGTATTGAACGTACACACATAGTCAATATCTATCTATACATGCATTTATTGGTAAAAAGACACACACACACTCACACACACACACACACACACACACACACACACACACATGCACACACACACACACACACACACACACACACACACACACACACACACACACACACACACAGGTGAACAAGTGATTATAATCCCTATGGGTGCAAACCAACTCATTGCGATCACACAATAATATGTTATAATCATACAAACCATTACACATACAACAAGAATATAAACTAGTACAAACTTAATTTGTATTAAAACTAAATGCATCACTTTCTAAGTTTCATGGCTCCTACACTTACTCGTAATTTCACAATCCATTGCCTGCGAGATAAACGTAATATGTCAGACTCGATGATATTGTGCTATATAAATAAACATTGATTGATTGATTGATTGATGCTTTGTCCATGACTGTTTGGATTGGGTTCAGCACCGATCCAAACACCTGTGGCTTCGACAGGAATGTACAGGTGCAGGGTGGGCATCTGCAGGTGAAAAACATGTGTAAGTCCTAGAGAGCCAACCGACAAACATGTAACACCATTACCTGTCTGTCGCTGTTCTTCAAAGAAAGGACAATGACAGCTTTCTCATAGCAACACGACCCAATCGGTTTCCTGTCAATTCAGATATACAAAGCACAACATTTATAATGAATAATAAGAGAAAGCACCCCAGGATAAAGAGTTTAATTTCCAATCCTGTGGCCGTGATCAAACCTCAACTGGTTGGAAAAACAAAAGACACTATGAGTCAACATTGTGTGACTCATAGTTATGAAACAGAGAAACGTGCGCACAATATTGAATGTAACCTAAATTACACTTGAGTAAAAAACATAAATACTATGGAAATCAGTGCCAGGGTTAATAACACACTTTCAAGACCCAGCATGCACTGCTCTATTGTCACCTTAGCATCAACAGGCATGCTAGAATAAAGGAAAGCACACATCTGAGACGTCTTCAAACGACCTCTTTGGTTTTGGCCGTTGCAGCAAAACCACTAACATGTAATGGAAGCACTGATTTCCTTTGATTTAAGTAATTTAGTGAGAAGTGTACAGAGCTGAAAAAACATAAATACTATGGAGATCAGTGCCAGGGTTAATAACACACTGTTGTTTTATTAACAAACGTTCAAGACCCAGCATGCACTGCTCTATTGTTACCTTAACTATCATCAACAGACAGCACACATCTGAGACGTCTTAAAACGACCTCTTTGGTGTTGGTCGTTGCAGGAAAACCATTATCATTGAATGGACTGGCAGCACTGATGTCCTTTGATTTAAGCAGTTTATTCAGAAGTGTAAAGAGCTGCTGAAATGCCACATGGCCTCGGGGCGAATCCTTCAAAGAGACTCGATGAAGCGCCACCACGGCCTGTTGATGTTCCCTACATTTCTACGATGGGACTGTAAATCAAAACTCCTTTTAACTGTCTGTCAAACATCTTTACAAGTGGAACGTTTCCGGCAGTTCTCCTCTCTAAACACCTGGTGATCTGCACGCTAACGCACATACCTGCACATATAAACACTTTGCATTCACAGAAAGAAAGCAGCCGATCACAGGAAGGTGGTTTCATCCATCGTAAAAACACTGAGGCTTTAATTACATTCTCTTTGGATAAGATCATGGATCAAAAGTCAACTTAACCTTAGGTTTCAGAAAGCAACATAGCACCATCACTGCGACAATGAAAGTGGTGAATGATATTGCTAATATCTTAGACAAAAAGCAGAGTTGTGCAGCTCTGTTTATTGATCTTTCCAAAGCGTTCGATACCGTCGATCATCATATCCTGAAGCAGAGGCTGGTCAGTATTGGCTTATCCAGCCATGCAGTGGGGTGGTTTGTGAACTACCTCTCTGAAAGGTCCCAATGTGTTCACTTTGATGGGCTGTCTTCTGAGTGGTTAAACATTGCTAATGGTGTTCCACAAGGTTCTGTTTCAGGTCCACTTTTATTCTCCATCTACATCAATAGTTTAGGTGAAAATGTGGATGAAGCAACTTTACATTTTTATGCGGACGATACCGTGATGTACTGTGCAGGTCCCTCCATTAAGGAGGCGGTTGTTAAATTACAGGCTGTTTTTAATATTATTCAGACTCAGCTCTCTGAACTAAAGCTTCTTTTAAATGTTGATAAACTAAGGTAATGCTTTTTTAAAAAGCCAAAAAGACACCGGAGACCACTTTGGATATTGTAACTACGCAAGGATAAGTTCTTGAAGTGGTTGCCTGTTATAAATACCTAGGTATCTGGCTTGATGATTGTCTCTCTTTTAAACTTCAGGTCAATAATCTGCTTAAAAGACTGAGGGTTAGACTAGGTTTCTTTTACAGAAACAAGTCCTGTTTCTCGCTTGAGGCCAGGAAAAGGCTCTGTGACCTTTTGACCTGTGCTGGACTATGGTGATCTGATCTATATGAATGCACCTGCCCATTACCTGATCAAGTTAGATGCTGCGTATCACAGTGCGCTGAGATTTGTTACTAACTGTAAAGTACTTACTCATCACTGTACCCTGTATGCCAAGGCAGGTCTGCCTTCACTAACTGTACGGAGGCTCAGTCATTGGTACATATTCATCAATAAAGCCATGTTGGGTAAACTACCGACTTATATCTGCTCTCTAAGTGGCAAGTAGCTATTGCCTGAGATCCCAGGATGTGTTTTTATTACAAGTGCTAGGACTGTTTTAGGTACTAAAGCTTTTATGTGCGCTGCTCCTCGAGCTTGGAACACTATGCAAACAAAATTGAAACTGAGCATTTTGGTTCCCCTGCATCATTTTAAAGCGCGGCTGGATGAAATGTTATTTGATACCTGTCACTGTGAATAGGTTGCTAATTTATACCCCTGTAATTATGTTGTGATGTCCTTTTTGTTTTCTGTTGTTTTTATGTGTAACCAACGTGCTGCAGGTCTCCCTTGAAAAAGAGATCGTTGTGTATTTTCAAATTCTAGCGATCTCGAGCCGGTTTCTCAAACTTACCTACCCCACCTTTAAGTAAGTAATTAAGTAAGTAATTAAGTAAGTAAGTAATTAAATAAGTAAGTAGGTAAGTAAGTAATTAAGTAAGTTAGGTAAGTAAGTAAGTAAGTAAGTTAGGTAAGTAAGCAAGTAAGTAGGTAAGTAATTGAATAAGTAAGTAAGTAAGTAGGTAGGTAAGTAAGTAAGTAATTTAGTAAGTAATTAAGTAAGTAAGTAATTAAATAAGTAAGTAAGTAAGTAATTTAGTAAGTAAGTAAGTAAGTAAGTAAGTAAGTAAGTAATTAAGTAAGTAATTAAGTAAGTAATTAAGTAAGTATGTAAGTAAGTAAGTAAGTAAGTAAGTAATTAAGTAAGTAAGTAGGCTTTGTACCTTTTATTTGTTTCACCATCTGATAATCACACCAAATAAAGAGGAGTTGCACAGAGAGGTGAGCGTGTTATGGTTATTTAAGTCAGATCTGGGATCAGTCCAGGTCACCTTCATGGATGGTTAGACGCTGAGAGATTGTGATGTTTCCGACCACGGTCTATGGAGCTAATGTCCTGCCATAACTCCACAAACAAACTAAACTAGTTCTACAAATGCCTCATGATTCACTATCAAACACAGTGTGGTTTGCAAATACAAAACACCATCTACAAACTAATGCATCAAGACTTCATCTATCAAACTAAATGCTACAGAGACAAAAAAAGATCACGTGACTTATGGCATTTTCTCACAAATGTCCTGAGTTATTCTCCACGGAGCAGCAAACATGCAAACATCCAGCAGCTGAAAAGTGATTTAAAAATGTGAGGAAACACCGATATGTTAAACACTTTTTTTTCTATCTATGCATTTTTCTTATCCAGTTCCACGCTAAGCAAGTCAGGCTTATGTGGGATTAATAAAGCTTCGTCTTCTTGTAAGAAAAACGAGGACATATTCTGATGACTTTCTCCAAACCCTTTACACATGATCATGAAACATTAAGAGTAGGGTTAACTGTGAAGGAATGTGCTGATAGTCTGTTTACTTCTATAGGTCATATAGAGGCCTTAGAAACACATCGATACTGTTACGTAACCAGTTAAAAGTTCCTCATTGAGCGAAGGACTAAAGTAAACTCAGCTCAGCTTTACTGTGATGGTAAACAGGCTGATACTGCCAACGAAAACATCTCGTCCTCGTTATGACAGGTTGTGAATGACAGACCGAACGCCTGTCATTCACAAAAAAGTTTTCATTCATCTGTGCATGGGAGTGTCTGCAAGATTGTTTATGTGCTCACTTAATGACTGTGATTTAGAGGAAGACAAACAAATCTGCAGAGCTGGAATAACATTCTGTGCTGCGTGTGATTTAATACTGTGTGATTCAATCAATGGAGACACCTAGATGACACACAGAGATACCGTGCAGTGTTGTGTGTTAGCCAAACATTAGAGAGATGGCAAAAGTACACACATCCTTTACTCAAGTAGAAGTACAGATACTTGTGTTTAAAAATACTCTGGTAAAAGTAGAAGTACTGACTAAACTTCTTTACTCAAGTAAAAGTAAAGAAGAATGGGCTTTGAAATGTACTTAAAGGGAAAAATGCACTTTTTGATGTCTCTTATACATCAATATGTGTCCCCAGTGTGTCAGGGAACTCACGCAGCGTCAGAAAATAAAACCCTCTCTCTTTTCCTCCGTACCCAAATCTCTAAAAACGGGGGAACAACGGAGCTGATCCAGATTTGCGTCCGATATGACGTAATATCTGAAATGTGGACCCACGGCCCAATCAGAAACGTTGCTATCAGAAACAATGCCCGACTGTTTTGGACGTAATATGGTCGGTGTTTACATTAGCATCGCTAACAGTCAGAGCTAACCTGTACTGGAGAGCATGTGTGTGAAGAAGCAGGAAATAAAAAGGAACTCACCTTGTGGTATAACCGGCAAGAGAGAAAGCCTTTGAGCTCCATACTGTTTCAGAGATAACCCTTGATAATCCATGATATGGCGTTTCATCACCGCAGTATTTAGTTTAGACAGTAGCTGCCGGGTCCCGCATGAGCTCAGCCCCCTCCTTTTTGATTTTATCAATTTCTTTTTTTTTTAAAGCTTTATACCCCAAATCAGCACTTTTGAAACAGGAAGTGAAATAGAGGGATATGAGGCATGGCTAGAATGGGTGATCTGTTTGGTATTTTGAGCAAAACACTTCATAGACATGTTTTTATATATTTGTATATATCTGAGACCTATGGTATAGCCTAAAAATAGCAAGACAGGTGACCTTTAAGTAAAAAGTACCCATAACTAGCAGCTGTTTTAAAGAGTACCTGACCTCCCTTTATATTAATAGAACAATAATGTCATTGTTAGCTAATGAATGTTTCCATGCTGAACAACGGCAACATGACAACGTTTTCATTGGTCCCTCTTCTTTAGAGAAGACCAGGAAATGATGGATACACGGATCGTGTTCAAATCAATAGGCACGCAATGACTCTAAATAATAATGATCACGCCACCAAACACACACTCAAACTAAAGGAACCAGCCTGTTTGGAAAATGTAAGAAGTAGAAAGTAAGAAGTCGCCAGAAAAATAAGTAGTAGAGTAAAGTACTGATAGCAGAAAAATGTACTTTTTGTACAGTATTTGTATTGCACTACTTCCCACCTCTGGCCACTTCTAAATCTCTCCACACTGAATATTCCTCCGACACTAAAGCATGTCTGCTGAAGTTCGCTGATTTCTCGAAAGCATTTTGTTGTGAGTCACGCTGTGGGAACTGGAATGCAAAGAGCATACCTTCACTCACTGTGAAACTGCTCCACATATTTATTAAAGACATTGTGAGACACACCCATCTTCATTATTTCCTGTACATTCCTCCTCATACACTCTGCATATATTAACACGCAACATTTGTTTAGATATTCTTTGTTGCTATGCAAGGTATTATAGTTAATTTAACTTACAGATGGGTTCCCAGCTAGACATTTTTGGTTCTAAAAACACTCTGAGAATGTCACCATTCACTCTTCTCTGAATGTTTTCAGCGGGAAGTTTTCTTTTGGTTCCCAGAATGTTCTTCTGAAAAGTAGGATAACGTTCTCTAAAAACATTCTTAAAATGTTTGGTGATAACTTTCTTAAGATGTTTTTGATAACATTGCTCGAACATTATTCCCTACTGTTCTTATAACGTTTTCAGCGGGACGTTTTATTTTGGTTCCCAGAATGCTCTTCTGAAAGGTAGGATAACTTTCTCTAAAAACATTCTTAAAATGCTTGGTAATAACCGTTTTTAATAACATTGTTAGAACATTATGCCCTACTATACTTAAAACGTTTTCAGCTGCAAGTTAGATTTTTTTATGTTGGCAGAATGTTATTATTTTAGAGTAGGATAACATGCTTTATCGTTCCGATTTATCAGAAGTCTTTTCTTTCTTTTTTTTATGCGACCAGCAGCTAGTACAAGTCACTGTCGGTGTCACATGTGCTGGAGGGGACCCAGAATCAGACTCGGAATCAGATGGTGGAAGTAACATTTGTTTATTAGAAAAGGGGAGCTGGGAGTGGAGGTTGGTTATGGCGGCAGTGGGAAACAGTTGTTCCAGGGTGGAGAGGCCTGGCTGGCCTTGGGAGTGGGGAAGGCCTTGGATTCCTCCTGGGAGAGACATAAAAATGAGTGTGAGGCAAAAGCAGGCAAAGTTGTCAAAGAATATGCTGGTAAAAAGCTAGAGCGGCACGCAACAAACCGTTCACGGCAACAATCCGGCAGGGAATGAGTGCAGGCTGCAGGCTTTCATAGTGTGGCTGATGAGCAGGTTGCAGGTGTGGTTGATTGGAGATTGCTCCCAGCCATGTAGAGCAGACCAGCAGGCAGGTGGGAGGGGGGAGAGAGACACACAGTAGAAACAAACACATACAAACACTAACAGGGGTTTCAGGGACGGCAGTGACAGTCGGTCCGTTCTTCTATATGTCTGTCGGTTATCCAATATGCATAAACAGCGGACACTGTTTATACGCAGCCCTCACAAACCATACACGGCCAGATAGCTTATCCAACAGTTAGAACCTACATACGAGACACAACCTTTATAGTCAGAAAAAAGTGTGATTATTTTCTGATATTTTACACATATGATATTATGAATACTGTGGGCCTACATACCTTAGTGTGATTATAAGTGCATGTGAGTGAATATTGGCATGCAAATTCGTTTTTGTACGTCCTATTCATTGTCTCAATGCGCTCATACATCTTAAGAAAGTTATCCCCAAAATGTTAAGAATGTTTTTAGAGAACGTTATCCTACCTTTCAGAAGCACATTCTGGGAACCAAAATAAAACGTCCCGCTGAAAACATTCCTAGAACAATGAATGGTGACATTCTCAGAGTTTTTTGAGAACCAAAAATGTCTAGCTGGGAACTCACACATGCCACCGCAAACATGCAATATCAGCTTACAGCTTATCATGAATTACGTGCTTGTTTGTTTTTTTCAAAAGGAAAATATGGTGACATCAGATTTTTTTAAACATCCTTTTCAAACAAATGCAACAAGTTTGTTTTTTAAAGCGCTCTAGAAATAAATCTGACGTTGACCATGACCGTGTGAATATTTGCCATCACAGGAACGTTTTATAAAAAAAGAATAACCTCCGAAACATCATCCGAATGTTGCTTTGAAAATGTTCTTCATTTGTTATCATGTAACATTAAGGGAACGTTTTATTAAAAACTTTCTGTCATCTCAGGCCTCAAAAACATCCTGAAAACATTTTCAGAATGTTGCTTGGAGAATGTTCTTCTTTGGTTATCATGTAACATTGAGGGAACGTTTTATAAAGAACAACTTTAATATGTTACCCAACAACGTCCAAAACACATCCTTAGAATGTTGCAGGCAAAACGTTCCACCTTTGTTAACATATCACATTAAAGGGGACCTATCGTGCAAAATGCACTTTTGTACGTCTTTTCTACATGAATATGTGTCCCCGGTGTTCCAGGGAACTCACCAAGTGTCAGAAAACACAACCCTCTCTATTTTCCTCCATACCCAAATCTCTAAAAAAGGGTCTGCAACGGATCTGATAAAAACTGATCCAGATTTGAACACTGTCCTGACGTCAGGACGGTGGCGCTACGGCCATTGGGCCAACTCCACCAATCAGGAGGAGACAGGCACGGCCATTGCCGTTCGAAAGCGCTGGAGACGCTGTAGTACATATGCCAGGCCAGTAGGTGGTGCTGTTCTCACTGAATCTGCCCTTGCTAAAACAGAGCTAGAAATTGTCAAATTGAGCAAAATGAGGCATGGCTAAAATGCATGATCTGTTTGGTATTTTGAAAAAAAAAAGTATAAATATGCCTTATATAGGTATGGTCCTACACTATATTATTCAAATATAGCATGAGAGGTCCACTTTAAAGGAACATTTTATAAAAAAACTTTTTGTCATCTCAAGCCTCAAAAACATCCTCAAAACATCCTCTGAATGTTGCAGTTAAAACGTTATGTCTTAGTTAACCTTAAACCTTATAGGAACATTATTTGAAATAATAAACATCCAAAAAAAAGGTTCTTTGAACATCAGATTAAAACGTTTCTTTAAAACATTATTAGAACCTGTAGGTAACGTTAGCCAAAGTTGTGAGAACGTTCCCCGCTAGCTGGGTTAAAGGTCTGTCCTGAGGGGGTCATGATATCGTTCCTAAAGCCCATTTTGGTCCATAATGAATCAAAAGCCCATTTGTCCGAAAGCAAGTTGACCCCAAAACAAAAGCCTATTGCACTGAAGACCCATTACTCAAACTACCAACCAATCAGAGGCAGCTAAGGGTCATATAACCTTAAATATTGATCTTATTCTGCATAATCATTACTCATATTTAACCACATTCATCCTTTTAAAGGAATGCCTTGACTTCTAGGGAATGCAAACTATCAGCTGTTTTACAATTGATGGCAAATTGATATCATTCTCAAGTCTATGTCCCAAAAGTAAAGAAATCAGAAGCACGTTAGCTTAGCTTCACGTTAGCATAACAACAAAAATAACAACAGTTAGCCTGGTGTTGTCGAGGGGAATCAAAATCCACTTAACAAAACCTCCAAAGCTCAAAAAGAATATCTGGTATCTTCTTTTTAAATCTGTATATTTAAAAAGTATAATAGGCCTATAGCTGTTTCTGCTTGTTTTCAGCCATTACTTTCATATTTACAATACAGACTTTAGCGCTTTCCAGCTAACTCTTTGCAAAAAAACAAATAAGTAAATATTCCAAAATGTCAATCTATCTGCCAATTGTATAAAATATGGTAGAAAATGAGAAGTTCTGTCTTTTCATGTGCATTTAACTGTCATTGCCTGGTGAAATAAACACTGTATTACACACACTGTTGCATAAACTCTACAAATACCTGGTTGTGGTGAGAGACTGTTGATTAATCTCTTCTGCATTGGGTCATGTTGTGTCGTTGTGACGTTCAGGAAACCTGTAGAGACAAACTCAGAGCGTGAATCACGTTAATGTCTGAAATATAATTATATTTACTTTTGGTTAATATTGTTCTCTGATCGCACGCAGAGCCTACAGTCATAGCTAATGATGTTTGATTATGGTTTTGCCACATGGCGCCACATTTGTCTTCAGGCTAAACAAACGAGAGCAAGTGATTTCATGGCTCTGATATGAGTGATAAGTCAATAGTGTGTAGAATAATAAGTCAATAGTGTGTAGAATAATAAGTCAATAGTGTGTCGTGTAATAAGTCAATAGTGTGTAGAATAATAAGTCAATAGTGTGTCGTGTAATAAGTCAATAGTGTGTCGTGTAATAAGTCAATAGTGTGTCGTGTAATATCAAAACACTGAGTGAAGTTATGCCCTTAGAAAAAAAGTGACATCTGTGTCAACCAGAGGTGGGAAGTAGTGGAGTACAAATACTTCGTTACTGTACTTAAGTACATGTTTCTGGTATCACTACTTCACTACTTATTTTTCTGACGACTTTTTACTTTGACTTCTTACCCCTCTTTGTGTTTAGTCTTGTCTTCCCCTGTGCTCCATGTCGGTTCATTGTCTTTCCTGTCTCCCTCCATGTTGGTCACGGTCAGTTTTGGTGTTGTTGCTACCTTGTGCTACCTATGTGTTTCATACCATGTTTTTTGTTCAGCTTTTAAAATAAAGCTCGCTTTTTGTTTCTACACCTTTTCACCTTTTTTTGTAGTCTGCATTTGTGTCCTACCTTTTTCCACGCATTCTAACAAATTCCACTTCTTTACGCCAACTAGAGACACACATCTGCTTTACAATACCAATGAATGAGTAGAAAACACAATGACACAAATACAGTTAGAATACAATCATTAAAACTCCATACATTGAAGGGTCCATGAGGAAGTGAAGTGAATAAGAGACAGAGTGCTAATGTCTAATCTACTTATCTGACTATCTACAGCAGCTATATGTATCCACCTTTCTGCTGACGTCAGCTGCCGCTTTACAACAAAAGAGCCAGTGTGTAATGGACAAATGAAAAGATACCGTTCCCACTCCCTCCTCCTCAAATATGGCAAATATAAGTCAGTGTTTTAAACTCTGACCTCTGCCGAAATCATCAGTTCTGCAAAACTCCCACTTTATTTATCTAAATAGTTATCACCGCAATAAACCGTATTTAATTTTGTCTTAATGTACAATATTTAACTTCACATTGTATTGTATATATCATATTATTATTTACATGTATATAGACTTCTTGCACTATTTTTTATTTGTATTGTTGTATTTTATTATATATATATAGATATATATATATATATATATATATATATATATGTTGCATTGTTAAAGAAGGGGAAAAGTAATTTGTGTTTCTCCCTTCAGATCCAGACCCTCTCCAAACTGTGATGTGTTTGTACCCATGCTTCACCTTTTCCCCGAATTTCATGAAAAACGTTCCGTTATGTTTTCGTGCCGACTCACCAGTGAACAGACAGACAAACTGAGCCAAAACATGACCCGTTTGGCACAGGTAGAACATCCAGAATGATCTGTGCAGAAAACATAAACATCAAAGACACTCAGTCCGACAATAAAGAGCTCGATCACCCGGGGCCAAGAGAGTCTTTGTGGGGCAGCAGCAGTTACCATCGCTCATAAATTACACGTGGAAGTTGGGAACTGGCTTGAGATCAGATCAGAATCATTTCTCACCTGACAGGCATGGTAACGGGCTGCTGGCGGAGATATTTGAAGTGTCACTGGAGGGCAGACTGTGTGAACACTGTGTCCCGTCACCAACACATGTGACATGATATCAGTAGAGATAGTCCTTCATAAATCTAAACTATATGGCTGTCGGTTTTTATTCATCATTCTCTTCTGAACAGAGATGGCAAAAGTACACACATCCTTTACTCAAGTAGAAGTACAGATACTCGTGTTTAAAAATACTCTGGTAAAAGTAGAAGTACTGACTAAACTTCTTTACTCAAGTAAAAGTAAAGAAGTATGGGCTTTGAAATGTACTTCAGTAAAAAGTACCCATAACTAGCAGCTGTTTTAAAGAGTACCTGACCTCCCTTTATATTAATAGAACAATAATGTCATTGTTAGCTAATGAATGTTTCCATGCTGAACAACGGCAACATGACAACGTTTTCATTGGTCCCTCTTCTTTAGAGAAGACCAGGAAATGATGGATACACGGATCGTGTTCAAATCAATAGGCACGCAATGACTCTAAATAATAATGATCACGCCACCAAACACACATTCAAACTAAAGGAACCAGCCTGTTTGGGAAATGTGAGAAGTAGAAAGTACAGGTATTTGGGTTCAACATGTAAGAAGTAGAAAGTACAGGTATTTGGGTTCAAAATGTAAGAAGTAGAAAGTACAGGTATTTGTGTTCAACATGTAAGAAGTAGAAAGTACAGGTATTTGTGTTCAACATGTAAGAAGTAGAAAGTACAGGTATTTGTGTTCAACATGTAAGAAGTAGAAAGTACAGGTATTTGTGTTCAAAATGTGAGAAGTAGAAAGTACAGGTATTTGTGTTCAACATGTAAGAAGTAGAAAGTACAGGTATTTGTGTTCAACATGTAAGAAGTAGAAAGTACAGGTATTTGTGTTCAAAATGTAAGAAGTAGAAAGTACAGGTATTTGGGTTCAACATGTAAGAAGTCAAAGTAAAAAGTCATCAGAAACATAAGTAGTGGAGTAAAGTACTGATACCAGAAACATGTACTTAAGTACAGTAACAAAGTATTTGTACTCCACTACTTCCCACCTCTGTTCTGAATACAGATTCCCCTGCAGAGTATTGATGTTGTTGTGTTTCTGTAAACATGTACAGGAAACCAGACAAACAGAAGCAGAGCTACATTTTTTGTTGTGGTTTGACAAGATGCTAAAACAAGCAGAGCTGCCCTGTAGGGATTACAATTTATTTAAGCCCGGTTACACCCATTGGCAACACACAGCTCGACTTCTTCTCGCTGACTTTCTCACACACACACACACACACACACACACACACACACACACACACACACACACACACACACACACACACACACACAGCGTTGCAACATATTGTGACTCAGGTGTGGCTCCGTTCCCGTATCATGATCCCATCTTTAATCTCCTCGAGCTCACACGCTGTTGGACTACTGCCTTCATTTATCACACACTCCAGCACGGCACACACACACTTCTTCTTCACTTTTAATCTGCATGGATTACATCATTTATGCCTGCATATACACATTTAGAGAGGTGTTTTCATTTATGTTTTATCACCAACAAACTGCAGATGTCATCAGTGCAAATTAGCCTAACAATAAAATGTGAAACTACTCAATTACACATGCTGCTATTTATGTTTTATCACACACATCCACACACTACACACATTACTGATTAACTGACTCCACAATTTAATCAGTTTATTTAAATAAATGTACCTTAATCAGAAAATCCTACTGCCTTCACTTATCACACAGCAGCCAGCACGACACACACACTTCTTTGCTTCTAATCTGCATGGATTGCATCATTTACGCATGCATTTACTAGTAAACAAAGGTGTTTTCTTTATGATTTATCACCAAATAAGCTAAATATGTCATCAGTGCAAATTAGCCTAACAATAAGATGTGAAACTGCACGAATGCACGCGCTGCTATGGGCCATGTTCACATCATATCCCTTATGCTAACATGCAAACATGCACTTCTTTGTATCTGCCTACTGTAATGTATGCATGCATATATAAGTGAAGAGAGGCGTTTTCCTTTACGTCAGTGTTTCAGTGTTTCAGTGTATCAGTGTTTCAGTGTTTCAGTCAGTGTATCAGTCAGTGTTTCATGCCCCGGCTCCACGAGGACAAATACGGCAAAACGCATCGGAGTAACGCAAACGCAACCGCAAAAAACCTTCCGACCCCACGCAATATACACCGGATTGTGTCAAGCTCCACGAGACGGCTCCGTTTACATCCAACCGCTGGAAAAGCTGCAGTACATATGCCGAGCCTGTACGTGGCGCTGTAACTTCCTCCACAAAAGCAGCAACTTCCTCCACAAAAGCAGCAAAGAAGAATGGTTGTCATGGCTGCACTTCTGTTTATTCTCCGCGGTGGGGGCCGAGGGAACCGCGCAGAGTTTTTCGCCGGTCAATGTGTGTTAAAGTTTAAATCTTCATGCTTCCTCATGCAGCAGCTGATCCAGTAAGTAAACCCGACAGTAAAAATAAACATATTTATAACTAGTTTAGGTAGTTTGAGAGGTAATTAAAATAGCTAAGGGTGGTGATCTGATTTGAAGTGTGTGTTTTGCTCCCGCTGCTTCACAGCCGGAGGAGCTGCGTGTCTCTGTCCTGTCAGATTAGACTTCACTCGCGTTTATGTTCATATCGAGATAAAGATAAATAATCTGAATTCAGTGTGCAGTGTACTTTGCGGGGGTGAGCAGCAGAGGTGGGGAGAGGCGGGGAGAGGCGGGGCTATGAAACGGATGACCGTATAGGCGACCCCACGGCCCCGTTGGACCCCCCAGAGCGCTCCGTTCCCAGATCTATCCACCTTTGGACCCGTTGTCGTGTTACGGCGTCGTTGAGCTTAAAGGGCTATACGCATGAGAAATATGCGGATTCAACCCGTTTTCGTCCTCGTGGAGCCTACGCCTCAGTGTTTCAGTCAGTGTATCAGTCAGTGTATCAGTCAGTGTTTCAGTGTTTCAGTCAGTGTTTCAGTCAGTGTATCAGTCAGTGTTTCAGTGTTTCAGTGTATCAGTCAGTGTTTCAGTCAATGTTTCAGTGTTTCAGTCAGTGTTTCAGTCAGTGTATCAGTCAGTGTTTCAGTCAGTGTTTCAGTCAGTGTTTCAGTGTTTCAGTGTTTCAGTCAGTGTTTCAGTCAGTGTTTCAGTCAGTGTATCAGTGTTTCAGTGTTTCAGTGTATCAGTCAGTGTTTCAGTCAATGTTTCAGTGTTTCAGTCAGTGTTTCAGTCAGTGTATCAGTCAGTGTTTCAGTCAGTGTTTCAGTCAGTGTTTCAGTGTTTCAGTCAGTGTATCAGTCAGTGTTTCAGTCAGTGTATCAGTCAGTGTTTCAGTCAGTGTATCAGTCAGTGTATCAGTCAGTGTTTCAGTCAGTGTTTCAGTCAGTGTTTCAGTCAGTGTTTCAGTCAGTGTTTCAGTGTTTCAGTCAGTGTTTCAGTCAGTGTTTCAGTCAGTGTTTCAGTGTTTCAGTCAGTGTATCAGTCAGTGTATCAGTCAGTGTTTCAGTGTTTCAGTCAGTGTATCAGTCAGTGTATCAGTCAGTGTTTCAGTGTTTCAGTCAGTGTATCAGTCAGTGTATCAGTCAGTGTTTCAGTCAGTGTTTCAGTCAGTCAGTCAGTGTATCAGTCAGTGTATCAGTCAGTGTATCAGTCAGTGTATCAGTCAGTGTTTCAGTCAGTGTTTCAGTCAGTGTATCAGTCAGTGTATCAGTCAGTGTATCAGTCAGTGTTTCAGTCAGTGTATCAGTCAGTGTTTCAGTCAGTGTATCAGTCAGTGTTTCAGTGTTTCAGTGTTTCAGTCAGTGTTTCAGTCAGTGTATCAGTCAGTGTATCAGTCAGTGTTTCAGTCAGTGTATCAGTCAGTGTATCAGTCAGTGTATCAGTCAGTGTATCAGTCAGTGTATCAGTCAGTGTATCAGTCAGTGTATCAGTCAGTGTATCAGTCAGTGTTTCAGTCAGTGTTTCAGTCAGTGTATCAGTCAGTGTTTCAGTGTTTCAGTCAGTGTTTCAGTCAGTGTATCAGTCAGTGTATCAGTCAGTGTTTCAGTCAGTGTATCAGTCAGTGTTTCAGTCAGTGTATCAGTCAGTGTTTCAGTCAGTGTTTCAGTCAGTGTTTCAGTCAGTGTATCAGTCAGTGAATCAGTCAGTGTTTCAGTCAGTGTATCAGTCAGTGTATCAGTCAGTGTTTCAGTGTTTCAGTCAGTGTTTCAGTCAGTGTATCAGTCAGTGTATCAGTCAGTGTTTCAGTCAGTGTATCAGTCAGTGTTTCAGTGTTTCAGTCAGTGTTTCAGTCAGTGTTTCAGTCAGTGTATCAGTCAGTGTTTCAGTCAGTGTTTCAGTCAGTGTATCAGTCAGTGTATCAGTCAGTGTTTCAGTCAGTGTATCAGTCAGTGTTTCAGTGTTTCAGTCAGTGTTTCAGTCAGTGTTTCAGTCAGTGTATCAGTCAGTGTATCAGTCAGTGTTTCAGTCAGTGTTTCAGTGTATCAGTGTATCAGTCAGTGCTTCAGTCAGTGTTTCAGTGTATCAGTCAGTGTTTCAGTGTATCAGTGTATCAGTCAGTGTTTCAGTCAGTGTATCAGTCAGTGTATCAGTCAGTGAATCAGTCAGTGTTTCAGTCAGTGTATCAGTCAGTGTATCAGTCAGTGTTTCAGTGTTTCAGTCAGTGTTTCAGTCAGTGTATCAGTCAGTGTATCAGTCAGTGTTTCAGTCAGTGTATCAGTCAGTGTTTCAGTGTTTCAGTCAGTGTTTCAGTCAGTGTATCAGTCAGTGTTTCAGTTAGTGTTTCAGTCAGTGTTTCAGTGTTTCAGTCAGTGTATCAGTCAGTGTATCAGTCAGTGTATCAGTCAGTGTTTCAGTCAGTGTTTCAGTGTATCAGTGTATCAGTCAGTGTTTCAGTGTATCAGTCAGTGTTTCAGTCAGTGTTTCAGTCAGTGTATCAGTCAGTGTTTCAGTCAGTGTGTCAGTGTATCAGTCAGTGTTTCAGTGTATCAGTCAGTGTTTCAGTCAGTGTATCAGTCAGTGTATCAGTCAGTGTTTCAGTGTATCAGTCAGTGTTTCAGTCAGTGTATCAGTCAGTGTATCAGTCAGTGTTTCAGTGTATCAGTCAGTGTTTCAGTCAGTGTATCAGTCAGTGTATCAGTCAGTGTTTCAGTGTATCAGTCAGTGTATCAGTCAGTGTTTCAGTGTATCAGTCAGTGTTTCAGTCAGTGTATCAGTCAGTGTATCAGTCAGTGTTTCAGTGTATCAGTCAGTGTTTCAGTCAGTGTTTCAGTCAGTGTATCAGTCAGTGTTTCAGTCAGTGTATCAGTCAGTGTATCAGTCAGTGTTTCAGTCAGTGTATCAGTCAGTGTATCAGTCAGTGTATCAGTCAGTGTTTCAGTCAGTGTTTCAGTCAGTGTATCAGTCAGTGTATCAGTCAGTGTTTCAGTCAGTGTATCAGTCAGTGTTTCAGTCAGTGTTTCAGTCAGTGTATCAGTCAGTGTATCAGTCAGTGTTTCAGTCAGTGTATCAGTCAGTGTTTCAGTGTTTCAGTGCATCAGTCAGTGTTTCAGTCAGTGTATCAGTCAGTGTTTCAGTGTATCAGTGTATCAGTCAGTGTATCAGTCAGTGTTTCAGTCAGTGTAGTCAGTGTTCAGTGTATCAGTTTCAGTGTTTCAGTGTATCAGTCAGTGTATCAGTGTTTCAGTCAGTGTATCAGTCAGTGTATCAGTCAGTGTATCAGTCAGTGTTTCAGTGTATCAGTCAGTGAATCAGCCAGAGTGTCGTCATCCTGCCTCTGTTCTTCTGATGCGTGTAATGGATCCAGTGTGTGAGCGCTGGCGTGCACAAATGATTAACTGGTGGCAAGAGAACTGATTAAGGAGATAAAGCTTGGCACACAATCGTCTCAGCGCTACACGTGTACCTGCAGAACCAGAGCTTCCTCACGCTAGGGAATAACACTGGTGTCTTTCCACTTTCTTCAGTGCAAGAGACAGAATATTCATCTGTTTTATATTAAGAAATGTGCATGTCAATTTGAGAAATTAGAAATAAAGTGGGAATGTCGGGATCCAAGTAAAATGTTGAGAGCAAAGTGTACCATGTTACCATGTCCAAATATTTGGAGAAGTGAATGAGAATAAAGTAGAAAATGTTGAGATTAAAGTTAATGTTGAGATTAAAGTCAAAATATTGACAGTGAAGTAGAAAAAGTTGAAAATAAAATCCAAATATTTGGGAAAAAGGAATGAGAATAACGTATAAAATGTAAAAATTCATCTGTTTAATATTTACAAATGTGCACAGAGTCCTTTAATGTGATTTGTGTCACCTTATAGTTAGAGGAAAGTGTGAATATTATCTTCAGCAATGTCAATCTGCAACAAATGTATAAACTTAATATGAAATATCGTAAATCACCTTATCTGGGATGTTTACACATTTAAAATCATGTGTTTCAAGGCATACCAATCCAAAGCTTTAGTGGTTGTTTGCTGTTCATCATATAACTTAGTTTTGAGAGCTTTTTCGGGTCGTAAAACCAAAAATAATCAATTAAAAGAAAACATTTTGCCATATTGAACACATGTCACAATGGAAGAGTATATTCATCTGTTTTATATTTACAAATGTGCACGTAGAGTCCTTTAATGAGATTGTTTATCCCCTTATAGTTAGAGGAAAGTGGTAATATTATCTGCAGCAATGTCAGCGTCGCATTGATGGAAGATTTGAGAATTGAAGACGACTAAAGGTGCAGAAAGTTGTGTTAAAGGTCCCATGTCATGCTCTTCCGGTTATTACCCGTCCCCTTGTGTGTTATGAAGGTTTTTCTGCATGTAAACGGTCTGCAGAGTCACAAACCCTCAAAGTACACGCTGTAGCGAGTAAAACTCTAACACAGAAAAGACCTGTCTCAGCTGCGACTCCGCGGATTTCTCAGCCTGAACTCAGCCTGAGACAGCGATACAGCGCGAAACTCAGGCTGAATTCAGGCTGAGCTCCGCGGTGTCTCGCTGTCTCGCAGACCCCATGCAGCAACCAGGAAATGACACCAGTAACCCAGCTCACACTGTCCGCTCCTCGAGCCTCAAAGGGCGGACCAGCGAGCCCCTCAACGTCCCATCAACACGGCACCCAGACCCCACGCAGCATTCTCATCTGCTTGTCGTTACTGGTGTCTTTTTCTGGTTGCTAACAAACGCCATTGTAACACATAATCACTGATGTTCCGCTGTAACGGTGGTGGACGCATCAGAACAGAGTGGGCGAGCTGACCAATCAGAGCACAGTGGGCTCACAGGGAGGGGGGGCAGGAGCTCCAACAAGCTGTTTAGGACAGAGAGTGAATACACATACTATACATATTATACATACATATTCAAGTATTAAAGGCCTACAGTATAAGGACAATAGAGAGAAATCATTATCATACATTATCAGAGCGTCTGAGAGCAGCTGCTGATAATCCTTCACATTCCCACGGTGAACGATAGGTAACAGAAAAATAAAAGCCTCGCTTCTCCTCAGCGTAAAACGTATTCTTTCATTTGAATAAGAGCCCATTAATGATGGAGGTTATCACAGCTTAACGATGTCATTTTGTCATTGAGTGTCATTCAAATTAGCAACAGCCGTTGGATAATTGGAGTAATAGTTGTTTGTTCAAGGACATTAGGGCAGATTATTAGAGGAATACATGACAGGATAAAGGCTTAATAAAATAAAGGGTAAATGTTGAGAATAAAGAAGAGAATTTCGAAAACAAGGTTCAAAATGTGGAATAAAATAATAATTTCAAGAAAGAAAGTAGGAATATTGTCAAAATTAAATAAAAATTGTTGAGAATAAGTTGGAAATAAAGTGGAAATATTGGAAACAAAGTGGAAATGAAGAGATTAAAGCCAATATTTTGAAAGCAAAGTGTAAAATGTAGAAAAAGAGGGAAATAAAATCCAAATATTGGAAAAAATAATTAAAGTATAAAACGTTGGAAATAAAGTGGAAATGTTGAAAATAAAATATCAAAATTGGAATTAAGAATAAAGTAGAAAAAGTGAGAAAAAAAGTCTAAATATTGGACATAAAGTGTGAAATGTTGACAATTAAGTAATTAGAAGTAATTAATTAAGTAGAAAGAAGTTGAAATATCATTGTAGAGAATATGTTGGAAATAAAGAGGACATGTCAAGATTAAAGTGTGAAAGGTTCACAATAAAGTAGAAAATGTTAGAAATAAAGTGGAAATACTGGAAATCAGGTTTCCAGTATTCCTCAGAAACATTGTGTTGTGTAATCTGCTCAATTGACTCAACTTTATAAGCTGATAGGAAACGTTGGCCTTTGCTTCAACTTTTCCCTTTTTTTTTTTTTTTTGCACAACTTAGCGTGCTGTCTAAAAAAACGTCCAATGATTGTTTTGATAGAACAGGGTGAGCGATACCTCCCTCAGCTCTTTCTGTACACAACCTCCGATATTAGGGCACATTTGTATTGGAATAAATGACAGGATAAAGGCTTAGTGAATAAAGTGGAGAATTTAGAAAATAATAATTTCAAGAAAAAAGTTGAAATATCGTTGAATTTAGATTAAAATGTTACAAATAAAGTGGAAATGTTACAAATAAAGTGGAAATGTCAAGATTAAGTAAAAACTGTTCACAATAAAGTAGAAAAAGTGAGAAAAAAAGGCAAAATAGTTGAAATAAGAATAAAGTAGAACATGCTGGAAAGTAAGTCGAAATATTGGAAATAAAGTCCAAATGTTGACAATAAAGTAGAACAAGTGGGAAATAAAATCAATTTTAAATCCTATTGGAGAAAGGGTTGAGAATTAAGTAGAAAATGTAGGAAAAAAGAGTGAAAATATTATAAATAATAATAAGATTTGGGCAGAAAGTGTTAGAATGAAACACATTTGAAAATAGCTGAGGCTTTAAATTATTCCTCAGAAACATTTCAATCTAAAGTGTTTGTTATTGACTCAACTTTATAAACCTCCCGCTCTCCCAGCTGATAGGAAACGTTGGCCTTTGCTTGCACTTAACTTTTCCCTTTCTTTTTTTTTTTTTGCACAACTTAGCGTGCTGTCTAAAAAAACGTCCAATGATTGTTTTGATAGAAAAGGGTGAGCGATACCTCCCTCAGCTCTTTCTGTACACAACCTCCCGACCCTTGGCTCTGTCCGAGCAAACACAGTCTGCACGCAACGAACAATGATTAACCCGAAGATCGTCTATTGGGAGAGGAGCCACTCTGCAGGGAAACTGAAACATGGCCCAGTTTCCTGTCTGCAACAAGCTGAACTTATTGTGTGATCGCCACTAAAGGAAGTCCAGGGAGAGGCTTTTAGAAAGGAGTCAAAGGGAAGTAGGGCATGGGTTCTTCGAGGAAACGATGTTAGGAACAGTCTGACCGTGTGGTTTGCTTAGAAATATCTTCAGAATCAGTTGGAAAATGTTGGAAATAAGGACGAAATGTTGGGATTCAAGTCGTATTTTGAGAGTAAAATGTTGAAAATAAGGAAGAAGCTTTTAGGAAGGACAATGGGGCATGGGTTCTTCTCGGAAACTATATTAGAAAAGACACAAGTCTGACAGTATGGGTTGTGTCACAACGTGCAGGTGATGAACAGCCGCCAGAGTTTCTAGATTTAAAAAATAATAATACAAATTAATTAGGTTTTACATTAATTGCCAACTCCAGTTGTTGAAATCACTAACCCTAAAAGGTATTTTCTTTATGGGTTGTGACACTACCATCCACAGGAAACAGCACATTTAATTACATTTAATATGTTTTCTTTAATTAATGAATGACTGACAACATGTTTCAATCTGCTCGCGTGGCTAATTTCCTATATGGTCCCAAAATAACGGATCAGAGTGAAACCTCTCTGCTGGAAACACTCTCTGTGTGTGTGTGTGTGTGTGTGTGTGTGTGTGTGTGTGTGTGTGTGTGTGTGTGCGTGTGCGTGTGCGTGTGCGTGCGTGCGTGCGTGCGTGCGTGCGTGCGTGCGTGCGTGCGTGCGTGCGTGCGTGTGTGTGTGTGTGTGTGTGTGTGTGTGTGTGTGTGTGTGTGTGTGTAGGGGGGCAGAAGAGGTTAATTTGTGTCATGTGCATGACTTGTTTTGCGTGCCAAGCTTATCCATATCTTATTTCCCTATAGAAAGAAAAGGATTGGCTTCCAGAACAAATGCCACCGCAGATCCATACCATAATAGTTCACCCTATAGACGGAGAACGGGTGAGAACAGAGGGGACAACACACTACAAATAATAGTAAACGTATGGTATACAAGATGTACTTATCTAACTTCCTGCTATTGATTTGGAAATATAAATCAACGTTTAAAAACTAGATCATATTTTAGATATCAATATCAACGGTAGGCAACAATCCTATGAACTACATGGACCTACTTATTTGGGATGTTTACGCACTTAAAACCGTGTGTTTGGAGGAAGATTTGAGTAAACAAGCTGTAATATCAACAGTTTGACACGTAACTTATATCATATGATTTAGTTTGCTGTTTAAATAAAATGATAATTAAATGTGCCTAAAGATTGTCTCAATGGGCAATTCTTCCACATCTCCGTTAATATCACCATATTGAGTGGAGCTTTACGTCAGCATCAGAAAAGGTTCTTTGTGTTTCCGCTCGGCGCCAGCAGCAGCAGCAGACGGTTAATTAGGATCATGACCTCATCCTCTCGCTTACTCTCTTTCAGGAGGTGATGAGCTCCAGCTATTCACTACACACTGGCGTTGTTTATATCATCCTAACTCGGGGAACGTTGTCTGTCAATTCTGCCAAAAGTGTATCTTTTGTTAGGCTAATAGACATGTTTAAAAAGACGTTTTAACATTTAAGGGTTAGGGTTAGGGTTAACATTTAACATGTATTTTTTTTCAGGTCAAAATGTATATAAAGGTCTATTCTTGTCAGTGTGAAAACGGTCTGAGATGAGGCATCACTATGTCAAAGTTATGATAGTAATAATGATAGTTTCCTCCATTTTGGGGCTTTTTTTTTATTAATTAGACTTTTTTTGACTTATTTAAATCAAGTGGCAGTTTAATACTCACCATGTTCTGTGTGTGATATGGAATACTGCTGGTTTATGGATAGGGTTATATACATGTATTTTAAATGACACATATAGCAGTCACCTTACCTTGTATTGGTGTTGAGTTTCAGAGCAGCGGGAAAACAACGTCACAGAAATCTAAAAACAATTAAAAGGGTAGAGAAACTCCCTCTGGGGGGAACACAGGGATTCTAGCCTCTGCAGACCATTTACATGCACTGAAACCTACAGGAGAGCAGAATAGGGCCCCTTTAATTTCATTCAATATGTTAAAGTGTAAAGACTAAAACACTCCTGTTGTGCAGTATATATATATATATATATATATATACTGTTAATAGCTGTGCAATTTATTCTACCACCTCTTATACTTTCACCTGGCTGCTGTATCGCTAACTGTTGATGGTACTGGATGTGTATTTGTGTATATATATATATATACTGTATATGTTATATATTAATAAGTTTTCCTTAAGCATGCTTCTGGAGAGATATTAAGCTTCCCCTCTGTGGGAGGAATAACGGTATTTTGATTCTGATTGTGTTTAAGAACTATAATCAATGCAACTGTAGGTCCTTGTCAACGGTAGGCAACAATCCTATGAACTACATATGGACCTACTTATTTGGCATGTTTACGCACTTAAAACCGTGTGTTTGGAGGAAGATTTGAGTAGAAAACAAGCTGTAACTACGTATTTAGTTTGCTGTTTATCTATCATCTGATTTGTTGTATTTTATTCTACGTTAATATGAAAATATTGATGCGTGGAGCTTTACGTCAGCAGCAGACGGTTCATTAGGATCATGACCTCAATCCTCTCATTTACTCTCATATTCTGATTATAACACCGACAACGTTTTACACAATGAATCCATGTCTGATGAAGCATTTCCAAAGCAACGTGTGAACGTGTTCCCCAGCGGACCCCAAACTGTTCTCATTCTGCTGTGTGACAGAGAGCCAGATCTCTCTCACGCACAGCTTCTGTTTGCTTTGCTCTCTCTTTTCTCTCGTCACTCTCCTCAGACACGCATCTTTAGGGTTTCCCATTATTAACCTCTCCTTCCTCCTCCTTCCTCTTCCTCTGTACGCTCAGCTGACAGAGAGATGGATGACCAGATATTCCTGCACGCAACTATTGTTACGCAGCAGAGAACTCACAGTGGTTTACAGAAGGAGAGGAGGGGGGGGGGGCATTAGCTCAGTTACTAATCTGGTATTATACACACACACACACACATACAGTCAAACACACACACACACACACACAGTCAAACACACACACACACACACAGTCAAACACACACACACACACACAGTCAAACACACACACACACACACACACACACAGTCAAACACACACACACACACAGTCAAACACACACACACACACACAGTCACACACACACACAGTCAAACACACACACACACACAGTCAAACTCACACACACACACACACACGGTCAAACAACCACACACAGACAGTCAAGTCAAACAGTCATAAGCACGCAAGCTCTTCCACCTTCACATGCACACACACACAGTCAAACACACACACACACACACACACAGTCAAACACACACACACACACACACAAACACACACACACACAATATGTGGAAGCATTTTCAGGAAAGCTTCATAATGTATGGAAGGATTTAAAATACCTATATACATTTGCTCAAGGAGTGTTCTGAAGCATTTGTGTACTTAACTTTTTTCTATGTTCGACTTATTGCACAGTGTGGTAGCAGCAGTTTTACTTAAGAGCTGTAAAGCATTGAACAACTTAACCTAATTATTTCCATTTCTAGCTAATATCACTTCTTCTCAAACATAACCATAACTCATATTCCACTTTTCACTAAATCTTTCCCCCTGTTCTAGGATTTTACATACCAAACATATCATAAATCTATTGAATATTATAACAATACATCATGTTTTGTAATCTTACATAACAAATATTTAACCACCCAGCGTTATATGATAATAAAACACAACTTAAGGTTGTTTTTTTCAGCATTACAGGTACTTTTGATTTTTTTTTTAATTTGGCTAGCAACACTTTTACTTAAGTAAGGTTATCAATGCGTTCATAGTATTTTCTCACTGTGTTTTTATGACCTTTCTTTCTGTAAAGTATCTGAACACCTCCTCTAACCCGGGCTGAGTTTGTGGTTGCGTGCGAAGCTGATATCAGCCGCTGATCAGCTGATTTTGGTGCCTGTTATCTATCGATTGTCTGTTTTAACCTGAGTTTACAGATCTGTCTGACCTGTGATAGTGACTCTCGTTTTGCACACCACCCTCTTGATAAACCCACGTCCATCATTTTACTGCAGATCGTAAAAAAAAAAAAAAAAAAGACTATTTACTGAATTCAGGAAAACCTTGTTGCCTCTCATGAGCAATTTGAAGCATGTAAATATATAACAATTTCAAATGAAGTCAAACATTTCACCTACTAACACTCTTACTTTGAAATGTCTGGATTGGCTTGTCTTATCCTCTTATTTCCACCAAAATAAACGTGTTTAATACGCAAAGTCTCACTGAAAACCTGTGAACGTTTCCTTTATTCTCTTTAGATAAGTGTGCATTAGTTAGACTCTGCTTTGACCTGATCTGAGGTCAGAGATCTCTCCTCTGAGATAGTCTCGTCATCTTTCGCACGCTATGGTTTGACCTTTTGGTGAGCCGGCGTTCGTCCTGCAGATCGAAACAGAAGGAGGGTGAACAGCAACAGTTTGCTTGTGATTAATGGGTTTCCTATAGATGTTATTTATATATTTGTAACCTCCTATTATATTAAATTAGGAGTTCCCCAGGTTCTCCAGTCTGTCGAAGTGTCCTTGTGCAAAATACTGAACCGCAAACTGAGAGTGTGTGAAATTGTAAAGAAAATGTAAGGATTTGAATCTGCTTTTTATCCACACACACAGCACACATGGTGAGATTTAGACTCTGCATTCAACCCGTAGGTCCGTGTGTGTGAATGGATAAATGCTGGCATGTTCAAAAAGCGCTTTCTCTATAAAGCCGCCTGATAAATGCAGGTGAAGTTTGTGAAGGCTTGGAGACACACACAGGATTCTGACTCGGACCATTGGAGAAGAGGAGTTATTGTGTGTATCGTTGTAAGTAGATTAAAAAACACGAGTCTTTTGCTTATAGTTTCACAAAATAAAACATTCGATTGTTGCTGGTAATGTAAACCTTTTACTTTTTTTACGTTTTGCAGCAACTGTTGGAATAAACAAAAATCCTTTTTATTTATTGTTTATCTCAACAACAAGCGCCCAAGAGTGAGACACAACCACAGAAACAAACAAATGGATTTCAATCAGGAGGTGTGATGAAAACCTGAAATCACAGCTGACTGCAGGAGAACCATTTTAAAGTTTGAATGCAGCACGATGATTGGCTGCTGGAGATTGTGCTGAAATGTGATTGGTTAAAAGAGAACGCCCATAATGAGCTGCGGAGTGAATGAACGTAGAGCCAGTCTTCCTTTAAATAGGAGTAATAGGCGCGTTCACACCGGAGTACTTTTACCCGTACTTTTCCAGTTTAGTTCCGTTAGTGCCTGGAATTTTGCGTTCACACCAAAAAGAGAACTTAGTTCCGAGAACTTTTACCCCCATTTTTAGTGCCTGCTAGAGAGGTGGTACTTTCCTGGGGAGAAAAAAGTACCAATTTCTATTGGCTGGGCGAATTGCAAACCACGCCCCGTAAAACTCTGAAAGGTTTTGTGAAGCCGCCATTGTATTTGCTGGCATTAGCATTATTAGCATTAGCATTAGCCCCGCGCACCAATGGAGAGAGAATAACTTGTGGCAACACAAAAAAAAACATGGGAGCGGTGGAGTGATGAGGAGGTGTCGGCGTTCTGGCGATTTACTCTGAAGGCTTCAGTAGAAGCTGCTGGGAGTCCCAGCAGCTTCTACTGAAGCCAGTCCCCAACTCCGGAGACTTCCGGCCGGGGACTCCGGGTGGCAGTATACGCCGTGAAGTTGTTTGCGGCCTGCCAGTAAACCCAAAGCAGAAGAAGAAGAAGTGACGTCATTTGCGTAATCTTCCCTCAGGGGACTTATTCCGGTGTGAACGCGATCTGTACTTAGTGCCCTGGGGGTACTAAGTGCTGGCACTAAGTGCTGGGCACTAAGTACGGCAAAGTACTTGGTGTGAAAGCGGCTATTGAGACCATGTCGAGCTATAAATCGCTTTATAATATATATTGGAGACAGGTGGAGGTGGGAGTAGAGCACTAGTTTCAGGCAAGAAGAAAGAAAGCCATAGGAAAGGCTAAAGGAAAGAAACATAGGAAACCTGTTGATGGTTCTTTGTTGATGATATTGGATCATATAATAAATGCACAAACAGAGATTCTTGTCTGGATCATTCCCCTGCGTAAGATCCGCTAACTAGTACCTCGGCGGTGAAGTTATTTTAAGTTAATTATCAGTTTTATTTCTATATGACTTAGGCCGCTACACCAGAACCTGCATGCAACAGACAGTATATCCCATCTATTGGAAACCGCTGTGCAGACACTCTCCTGTGAGGTTTCCTGACCTGCAGTCCATAATAAGCCTATTAATGTCGGCCCGATATAATTAACTGTGAGGCTTTTCTATTTACACGTTAAGAATAAACGGGCACTGCACCGAGTCGTAGTGATGTTAAAACAGCTGTGTTATCTTTGTGTGTTGTGGGAGCTTTCCAAAAGAAAAACACTGTTATTGCTTTTCCTCAATTATCCCCACCAGGTCCTCTTTAAGAGACTCAATAGCGTGTTGGTCGCATGGATGTATAATAAGAACTGGATACAGCGTGGGAGGCGGGGTCTCGTTCTTTCCTATGAGAGCTGCTCATTGGCGCATGAAGGCAAAATGGCCCAACTTTTGAGAGAGCGAAACGTCACAGATTACCCGTCATGCCTGGCTAGAGCATGCGCAGTTGCGTTGCCCCTTAAGCCCCGCCCCCCGAGCTCCCACTCTCGGCTCACTAGAATGAATGGAGTGAGAAAATAAATCTAGATTCGGCTTTTAGTGCATTTTACAACTTTAAGGACTGAATGATTCTAATAAGGGCTATCAAATAGTTCATACTGGGTAGTTTATTTAGTTAAAAAAAAAATCATCCGCTGATTTACAAACGTCTCTTTCCCCATGTTAGTCAATGGGAAAAAGTAGTTCTGGGCCCAGTGACGTCACGGACTGATACGGAAGTTGCAGTACCGCCGTTTGGACACTACGAATTTTGGGCACAGAGTCCGGAGCACTTTCTGGGGGCTTGGCTGGCCGTAATGTCCACGTCTTCTGCCGTATTAGCATTAGCATTAGCGCTAGCCTCAACCGGCTCCAACTTGCTGCTTCCCTGGGGGTTTTTCGGCATATTTACTCAGCAATCGACTAACACCACCAGACTCAGAGACAGTTTCATGATCCCACAGGCCATAAGACTATTAAACACCTGAACTTTTGAAAGAACATCCATAAATCTTGCTGTTTATTTATCTAATATCATATTCCATTTACTTGTATATAGACTCTTCTTGCACTATTTTATTTGTATTTACTTGCACATCTTAAAACATTCTCTTGCACTATTTTATCTGTTCTATGTCCTATATATATTCCTGTTGCTCTGTTGGAGGAGGACTTCAGTTTCTCATATCTACACTGTAGCTGCTGAGCACATGACAATAAAGCCTTGAATGTTGAATCTCCTGACAGAGCTGTGCTTAGTAATACAAGTTGAGTAACAGGAGATGCAACTCGTAGCTTTGGATGTGGGGAAATTAGTCATGTAGTAACTTTTTGAATGTGTAATGATTCATGTATTACAGTAAATCCTGAATAGTCAGATTCTCAGTGCTCTGTGGTAACAAATAAAGATGATTATTACAGCTACAGTGAGACGCCTGGGTAACTAATCTGACACGAGAGCTCAATGTGAGACCTGTCAGATCTTCGGGGGGAAATTCCCATTCTGTTTTTCCACTTCCTTGATCTTCACAGCTCATCAGATCGGGACCAGATTGTATAAGCCTTGTATTTCATGCAGAACAACCACAGAGAAATTAAACAATGGCTCAGTTTGAAGTAATCAGATCTTTACTGAAGTAAAAATAGGAGAAACACAATCTAACTATAAAAGTCCTGAGTTCAAAATGCTACTTGATTGTATTATATTAGTACAACTTACAAACCCGTCTGACCTGTGATAGAGACCCCTGGTCTCCCAGCTGTGTGCGTCACTCTTTAGTGTCCCCTGTTCTCCGAGCTGTGTGCGTCACTTTTTAGTGTCCCCTGGTCTCCCAGCTGTGTGTGTCACTCTTTAGTGTCCCCTGGTCTCCCAGCTGTGTGTGTCACTCTTTAGTGTCCCCTGGTCTCCCAGCTGTGTGCGTCACTCTTTAGTGTCCCCTGGTCTCCCAGCTGTGTGCGTCACTCTTTAGTGTCCCCTGGTTTCCAGCTGTGTGCGTCACTCTTTACTGATGTCTGATCAAGGTGAAGCCATGCAGTAGCAGTGATGTAAAAGAGTTGTTTTTAGGAGTGTATTTTTATCTAAACAGCTCCTGATGTTGGATGTTCTACTTTCCAAAGCGATATAAAAAGCAGAACATAAACATTACAGAAGAAAGTCTGGATGTTTCTTTGGCCGCGGCGTGGATCTTTCATTTTTACACCTCTCGTGTTTTGAAGAGTTTTTATAGCTTCATGACCCGAAGAGGTTCAGTCAGCCCGTGCTAAATCATGAAAACCAACACACAGAAAAAACAACCTCCTGACAGCGGCGGTATGCAAAGACACACACACCCACACACACACACACACACACACACACACACACACACACACACACACACACACACACACACACACACACACACACACACACAAACACCTGCTTTAAAGGTGTGTGCGTGACAGCCGTAGCGTGAGTAGAAGCGAACACCCTTCACAGTCATTACACCTGCTTTTATGTCCAAGAATTCTCTCAGAGATTTATGGCTGAGGGCAGAAACACATTTTCTTTCCAGCAGTTTCTTCCTCCCCTCCTCAGCGTTGTGAAACGGACAGAAGTGTTCACACCACCTCATCCTGTGGTTGCTTTTCCACAGAAGCTACTAAACTCTCCACTTCCTATAGCCGCGTGTAATCTCTTTAATCTTTCTAACCAGTGAGCATCACTCAGCACTAAATCACTTCCTCGGGTTCCTCTGCCTCTCACTGGGGTTTCATTACATCACTCAAACCCATATATTCCTGCACTTTGAGTACGAACGCTTGTTGTTTGTCTTCTCCTGAATGTTGTACGTCTCTTGTTTGTTTTTGTTTTATTTATTTAATGTTATTATAGTTTTCTTGAAATAGTTATCTATCTGTGTTTTTTTTCTTTTAAGTATGCACCACGACATCAAGTCAAATTCCTCGTACGTGTCAACCTGCTGATAAACCTGATTCTCATTATGATTCTTCCAGTAAGCTACAGCGTGTTACATACAGTAATTACATATAGTGTGTTTATAAGGCAATCTGTGCTTTATTGTGTTTCCTGTCGATGCATTCTGGAATCTTAATATTTAAATAACAGTAGGTGGATTTTGACTTTTCTACAGGACGTAAAGGCAATTGGCATCTCATAAGACCTCTTATTAATTGTTATTTCTTCTTTTAATTGCTCCAGATTCCACTTCAGATGCATACTGTCTTTGAAGGCTTGAAAGTACCAAACGTTTTATTTTAAATAGGGAACTTTCTGCTATCCTGGAATTAATGAGGAGTTTGTTTCACCATTTGTTGTCGTTTATTTATTTCTTGTCAGGTTTGATATCTTAAAATTAAAGTTGGTTGATGAGGAGACAAACTGCAATCCTTAAATTGTGAAAAGGTTTGTTCGAAACATCTCGGCGCTTCGATAGCAAACGGGTTTGAATGTGTGTATCATCCCTCCTTTACAGCGCCAGGATAGAAACACCTTTCTCCTTCTGTCTTCTACTGTGTGTGTGTGTGTGTGTGTGTGTGTGTGTGTGTGTGTGTGTGTGTGTGTGTGTGTGTGTGTGTGTGTATGTGTGTGTGTGTGTGTGATGATAACAGGGGGCTCTGATTATAAATGAATCAGGTGAACTAAAGACAGTCATTATGACTGTCTTGAATCTCCCTTAATGATTCCTGTATGTTGAACACTCTGAGCCGTGAGAGATGACTACAGTGTGTCCTTCATGTGTTTATTTATCAGAAGGCATTGTGTCTGTAATCAGATCTCTTTGTGAAGAATGGGTTCATCTTTCTGTTTGTTTTTAGCTTGTCATCGTGTGCATTATACTGCTGTCTCTCCAATGTTCTAAACAACATGTGCTAAGCCCCTTATTGTTGTTATTTAGTATTATTATTATTATTGCCACTATTTATTGTCTAAATGTTTATTATTGTGTTTGTATTATTATTATTATTTTAGTCTTCTTCTTATTGTAATTTTGGAATATATGATTGTTTAGTATTATTATTATTATTATTATTATTTTGTATTATTATTATGAATGAATTGTCACTGTAGTTTTTCTGTAGTGAAGTTAGACCTCTGTCTCCTCCTGATTAAAGTTACACTTGCTTTGTATTGCTTTGTGTTTCTCCCCAGAGAGCCCCTTCCTCTCCGCTCTGCGTGACAGAGAGCTCCCCCTCGTCCTGAGTTTAGTTTTCATAAGTTGTTTTGGTGCAGCTCAGCCTCACATTGCATGACTCCAAAGCCCCAAAAGATCCTCGCGTTTACAGAAGCTATAGCGCGCGCAAATATGTGCACCTTCGTGCCCGAGCGCGAGAGAAAACGAGGTCTCGCTCTCTTTGTTCTGAGAGTTTAAGAGTTTAAGACCCTTGTGTCTTTTTCCTGCCGCTGCCTTCGCGTGACTTGACCGAGCAGATTTAGGATTGTCCAGAAGAGCGAGACCCTCCCCTCTGGTCGCGAGCTCCGCTTCTCACGCAACCTGCAGAGGCGCGCGGGAGAGAGGCGCGTGGCGAGAGAGGCGCGCGGGGAGAGTCCCCGGAGAGCCGGAGTCCGCGAGGATCTGCACGAGGATTTAGACAAATAAAAACACACACTTTTACCTGCCTCACACTTCCTCAATGCACGCTCTTCTTTCTTATGGCTCGAGGTGTGTGTGTGTGTGTGTGTGTGTGTGTGTGTGTGTGTGTGTGTGTGTGTGTGTGTGTGTGTGTGTGTGTGTGTGTGTGTGTGTGTGTGTGTGTGTGTGTGTGTGTGTGTGTGTGTGTGGTGACTACGGATCTACCTGAAATACATGTGGCTGTTTTCTAAACACAACTTCAAGCGTTACAAAACACAGAGGTGTTGTATAACCCTCAAAGCCTCAAAGCCTCACAGCCCAAATTCCTCCTTTAAATGTTTAATGATTATATTAGTTTTTTTGTATAAGAAGTGAGTTTCCTTTCATTTGTTTAGGAGATGTGGTTATTGTTCATACCATTTGGACTTTGCATAATTAAAAACCTAATTCCAGGAGTCATGATGAAAGATTATGCAGAAAGTACAATACAAGAAAAAGGATGTTTGGACTTGTTTGGTGAGTTTTGCTCCAATGAGGCATCACATGTTCCATTATTATTATTATTATTATTATGTGTGTTTAACCGTCATATCTCATAGTCTACATTCAATTTTAAACATGTTGAGAGTATTTGAAGTCTTCCTTAAGGTGCTAAGGAGTGACATGAGGAGTAAGTTATCGATCCAGCAGTTCATCCATAGATCGTTTAGCGGCTGATCCAAATTTCAGAATCAACCGATGTTATATTTCAGAATTGATGTCCACATTCAATTAGACAAACACGTGTTGTAGGTTAATAATAAGCCCCATGTGATCAAGTAACCAATCACATGTGACTTGTTAGACGCTTTTACCCAAAGAGACTGACATGCATTCAGTGTTTATGCAAATGAGCTCATTGTGAATAAGGACGACTGATCACAGGAAATGCACTTCAAAAACCTTTTGGTGTTCCACTTATAAATACAGATATAATAAGGATGTGTTTTCAGTGAATGCCAGATGGATGTTTCCGTGTGTGATGGATGTTTCCGTGTGTGATGGATGTTTCCGTGTGTGATGGATGTTTCCGTGTACAGTGTGAGGTGTTATTGGAGATAGGATGTGGAAATCCCTGTAAAACTTTGTATTGTGAACATGTACACAAAGCACACAGAGTAATATAACATTTCATCGTGGTCATACTTCCACTGTAAGACATGTTTCACATGAGGCTCAGTTTGGGTGTGAGTCTGTCTGTAGAGCTTCTCCTCCAGATGTTTAAACACCTGCTGGTCAAGAGAGAGGCTGGACATACATCACAGTTTCAAGATCAATAAAGCTTTTCATTTAACGAACACGTTTATCAGAGTGTGTTTTAAAGTACTCAGATCTTGAGTCAAAGTAGAAGTACGCAGATCTTGTATGTGAGTAAAAGTAGAAGTACTCAGATCTTGGGATGGTTGTGGCTCAGTGGTAAGTGCGCTGATCTTCGGATCACGGGGGCACTGGTTCGAATCCTGCTGCAGTCAACATTCCGCTGTGTCCTTGGACAAGACACTTCACCCCAAATTGTTCCTGTGGGGATTGCCCACAGTACTGAATGTATGTAAGTCGCTTTGGATACAAGTGACATGTAATGTCATCTTGTACTTGAGTAAAAGTAGAAGTACTCAGATATTGTACTTGAGTAAAAGTAGAAGTACTCAGATCTTGTACTTGAGTGAAAGTAGAAGTACTCAGGTCTTGTACTTGAGTAAAAGTAGAAGTACTCAGGTCTTGTACTTGAGTAAAAGTAGAAGTACTCAGATCTTGTACTTGAGTAAAAGTAGAAGTATTCAGATCCTGTACTTGAGTAAAAGTAGAAGTACTCAGATCTTGTACTTGAGTGAAAGTAGAAGTACTCAGATCTTGTACTTGAGTAAAAGTAGAAGTATTCAGATCCTGTACTTGAGTAAAAGTAGAAGTACCAGAGTGTAGGAATACTCTGTTTCAGTAAAAGTCCTGCATTCAAAATGTTCCTCAAGTAAAAGTAGAAAAGTATTCTCATTAAAATATAGTTAAAGTAGCGACAGTAAAAGTAGTCATTGTGCAGATTGGTCCATTTCAGAATAATATATATGATATGTTTTATAATGATTGATCATGAAAGTGTTCTCAAAGCTGGTAAAGGTGCAGCTAGTTTGAATGACTTTGTATACTGCAGGGTAGCTTGTGGATTTACTCCAGGTGGAACTAAAGTCTGATTTAACACTTGGATATATTTCACATCATTCATCCACATCTGTGAAGTAACTAAAGGTATTAAATGTAGTGGAGTAGAAGTACACAGTAGCAAAAAATGAAAATACTCAATTAAAGTATCTACAAATTGTACTTAAGAACAGCCCTTGAGTAAATGTACTTGGTTACTTTCCACCACCTGAATGTGGAGCGTTGACTTGTTAATGCTGACTTAGCAAATGTGTTCTGGGCATAGCAGGTTGAGAAGGAGACAAAGAGGAATGGTATTGAACTCTTCTGCCCTTTCACTCCCCCTCCTCCTCTTCAAAGGGAGGTTTGATCACCGGCTCTCACGCAACCACTGGTCAATCTTTAACTCCAGAGCTGAAGCAACAGGTAGGAACACGACATGTTGAATCAGGACCAACAGCTGCTGAGGAAACGTCACAAAACCTGCCTTTCTGCAATGAAACGGGATCTTTATTACTGCAATCACACAGGAGCGACTTCAAATGACCCTTAGGGAGCTGTGGTGTGCAGACGGGTTCAAAAGAAAGCCTGAGCGTGTTCAAAGTAACCAATGTGCCAGAAATCAGTTTTTAAAAGGGCAGTCACAAACTCCTGCCTTTTCTCCCTCTGGATCTGTATTACGGAAATCACACTGACTTTAAATTAGCGTTTCAGCCTAAAAGCGTTCATAATAACATACAATGTGCCAGAAATCTGTTTTTAAAAGGGCTAACAAAACATTTATTTACAGATTTTCTTGACTTATTCTCTTCTTACTTCCAGTTGCATACTTTTTATATTTTAAGATTTAACTTTATCAGGCTGAACTCAAGCCATTCAATACACATAGTTTCTGTAAAAGCCTAAAAGTGTTAAAAGTAACCAACAATGTGGCAGGAATCTGTTTTTAAAAGGGCTTAAATAACATTTATTTAAAGATTTTCATGACTATATTTTAGTATCCATATCACACACACACACACACACACACACACACACACACACACACACACACACACACACACACAGCAGCCCTCTACTTGATACAAACTTAAATATGAAAAGGTTCAACTACGCACACACACATCATCTCGGCTCGCGCAGCACGCTCACAGGCATAGATTGCGCAATAATGTATTGCGCACCTTGGAGGTGCAGCGCAGGCATATTGTCATTCAAGAGATGCGTAGTTCTTTTAGAAAACATGTTTTTATTTTAGCCTATTTACCTCGTTAACGTAGATAATACTCATTACATTGACACATGCATTATTTGTGATTAAAATAATGGTTGTTGGTAATGTATTAGCGACCCCCACAGATGTATGATTTCACTGCGTCCGTGGGAGCTCAGACCCCTCCTTGTGGGAGCTCAGACCCCGTTGGCTCCCATAACTCGAACCCTGGTTTCAGCCTAAAAGCCTTAATAATATATATCAGGCTGAACTCAAGCCTTTCGATGCACAGAGTATTTGTAAAAGCCAACAATGTGCCAGAAATCTGTTTTTAAAACGGCTAACAAAACATTTATTTACAGATTTTCTTGATTTATTCTTTTCTAACTTCCAGTAGCATGCTTTTATGTGTCAACCCTTTATTTATTTATATCCCCAGGGTGGCTCTGTCCCAAACTCTCACACTAAAACCTGGATCTTTATTACTGCAATCAGACAGGAGTGACTTTAAATGACCCTTAAAAATATGATTTGCAGACGTGTTTTGATTTTGCCGCTTAAAATCCTGACACTTAAATACAATGTTAGTGTTGCCTTTCCTTTTCCAAATGTATGGTCAATACATCTAATTTACACAAATGTAAACCTTATTTTTAGTTTAAAAATGCATAAATGTTGAGTTATTTTGACTATAGTTAAGATCAGAGAAACAGATCTTAGACATGTGTTAAAGTAAATCAGATTTATTTATTCATTTTAGAGCAACTTTAAAATCACATATCATTTAGAAACGAGTCAAAATGGTTTTGCTGTGCTGTATTTTTCCAGACTTTTGTTCCATGCAGATAAACTCTTCCTCTCATTCACCAATACAATCGTTGATAACAAGCTTCCCCCACATATCGGTCCACCTCAGCTCTAAATCACTATCACCTCGTCAAAGAGAGGATATGAAGGTATCTCTTTCATTCATTTGCATGAGATATTTTAAACTGAGTGGATCACTTTATCTCAGGGAAATTAGAGATATCGTTTCTGTTTTAGCCAAAACATTCACAGGCTCCGATATGTTGCAAAGGCAGTGTCTTTTATTCACTTTAAATGATCAAATATTGCGAAAAAAGTACAATAAAACAACAATTTCACCATATACACATCTGCAAAACCCTTTAAAAATGTATATATTTAGGTGACATATATGACATTAAAGTATAGAGACGGGTCCATAGGGGCGGAAATAAGACGTGCCTTTGATTGTTATTGCGTGTTAGCTATCCATACAAAACCCACTCATCAAACAAAGTCATGCAAAGGTTTCTGAGCAATATTCCAGCATGTCTTTATTGACACGAAGTTCCAAACTATCTGTAATCTCGCAGAGTCACGCACAGCAACACCACACACACACACACACACACACACACACACACACACACGCACACACACACACACACGCACACACACACACACACACACACACACACCTTTTCTCTGTACTAAACTTCATTCATGCCAAACAGAGAGAGAGAGAGAGACAGATTACGTCACGATCCAGGAGCCAATGGAGCTGCGGAGCGCGCTATAAAGCACGAGCCCATGCCTCTGTTTTGGGATATGAAGAGAGTAAACTCGGACTGAACTCTTCTAAAAGATATTTTCCTTTACAATCTTGACAAGTCTTCCTCGGATCCGAGAGTTGTTCCGCTGTTCCCGCTTCACTAAGGTGAGTTCATTTATGCACGAGACGGCAGATTTCAGAGTGAGCGCGCGGAGATTATTCTGCAAGCGTGGCTGTTAATAAATATACATTTGGACTTTGTAGTTGCAGCTTTAACATGCTTATTATTGTTTTAATATGTGGTTGCATGTGTAAGCATTAAGTAACAAGATTAATGTAGATAACTAGGTTGCAAACGGTGATTTTGTGCAGCTCAAGAGAACAATTAATACCAAACACATGCTTATTATTGTTTGGTTGTATGTATAAGCATTCAATGAGTCATATTTGATATTAAGTAAAACGATTTACATGGGTAACTACTTTTGCATAAGATTGCAAAAAGTGTTTTTGTGCAGCTCAAGAGAACAATTAAAACATCACACATGCTTATTATTGTTTTGATTTTACGTATAAGCATTCAATGAGTCATATTGTAGTACGATTTACATAGATAACTACTTTTGCATAAGATTGCAAAAAGTGTTTTTGTGCATCTAAAGAGAACAATTAATACCAAACACATGCCGTGTGCTGTCTTCAGGTGCTGTTAAACTTCATGTAGTCAACATGTTGCACAATACTTCTCCTCCTCCCTAACTTCTCTCCTCTGATGCCCCTCCCCCTTGTTGTTAAATACCAACTATGTGCAATATATAAATGCCGTTAATTACTGTGCAATATCTACCTGGCTGAAAATGCAGATAATGGAGAAAATAAGATAACCTGCACAAACAATCAATTACATAAATCATGCTTGGAGGCGTGTGGCGCAGTGGGTTAGTGCGTTGGTGTTCGGATCAGGGGGGCACAGGTTCAAACCCCACTGCAGTCAGCATGTCGTTGTGTCCCTGAGACACTTAACCCCAAAGTAACTGTATTTTGTAAATTGTGTAATTTTCTTACATTTTTGTGTCTTTAATATTCTTTGTATGCATGCTTCTTAGTTAACATTAAGCTGTCTTTGGCTCTGTTCTGCTGTAACACGTGTAAAGGTCCTCTCTGTGGGATGAATCAAAGTATTCTGACTCTGATTCTTTCTCATGTCCAGGTTGTGCAGACGCCAGAAGAAACAAAGAAAGAAAATAGAGAGTCTTCATCATGGTGCTAATGAATCTCCCAGTAATTGGAGCGGTGTCTGTTTCTGAGAGTCTGGTTGCCATGGTGACGATATGTCTGGCCTACTTGATCCTCAAATGTTTCAACGACAAGATCCCCGAGGGTCTTCGTCGTCTTCCCGGCCCAAAACCTCTACCGATAATCGGGAATGTTCTGGAAGTGGGAAGCCGACCTTATCTGAGTCTCACGGCCATGAGCAAACGCTACGGAGACGTGTTCCAGATCCAGATCGGGATGCGACCCGTCGTCGTTCTGAGTGGAAGCGACACCATTCGCCAGGCTCTCATCAAACAAGGGGATGATTTCGCTGGAAGACCAGATTTGCCCAGCTTCCGGCTCATAAACGACGGAAAGAGTCTTGCGTTCAGTACGGATCAAGCTGGAGTTTGGCGTGCCCGAAGGAAACTAGCGTACAGTGCTCTGAGATCTTTCTCCACGCTTGAAGGAACGACCCCAGAGTACTCGTGCATGCTGGAGGAACACATCTGCAAAGAGGGCGAGCATCTGATCAAACAGCTGAACACCGTCATGCAGGCGGACGGCCGCTTCGATCCTTTCCGACACATCGTAGTTTCCGTCGCCAACGTGATCTGCGGGATGTGCTTCGGACGGAGATACAACCACGACGACGATGAGCTGCTGAGTTTGGTGAACCTCAGCGATGAGTTCGGACGGGTGGTGGGCAGCGGAAACCCCGGGGACTTTATCCCCGCTCTGAGGTTCCTGCCGAGCACCACGATGAAGAATTTCATGAGGATCAACGCCCGATTCAACGCGTTCATTCAGAAGATCGTCACCGAGCATTACACCACTTACGACAAGGTACACTTATGTACATATATTTAGCATGTTCGTACAAATGCACAACCTTTTACTGTGATATCTTGTTTTAATAGTTACTTTATTATTTACATTTTTTATATTTTATCTTTAAAATGTGAATCCTGTTTTTAACTCTGACCCTAGTGCTGCTATTAACGCCTACACTTTCCCAAGGGGATGAATAAAGTTCCATCTTGTCTTGTCTTATACATGAAAACCACGTTTCCATGTTTTATTTGAAACAATTGATTGAGATTCTTTGTATCGTCTTCCTCCAGGATAACATTCGTGACATCACAGACTCCCTCATCGATCACTGCGAGGACAGGAAGCTGGACGAGAACTCAAACATCCAGATGTCAGACGAGAAGATCGTAGGAATCGTTAACGACCTGTTTGGAGCCGGTGGGTTTTACTTCTCTGCATGTTGAAGGTTTCTTATTAGAAGAGATTGCTCCACTTTAAAGACTACAAACATCAGAGAGATGGTGAAAGTACACACATCCTGTACTCAAGTAGAAGTACAGATACTTGTGTTTAAAAATACTCTGGTAAAAGTAGAAGTACTGACTAAACTTCTTTACTCAAGTCAAAGTAAAGAGGGCTTTGAAATGTACTTCAGTAAAAAGTACCCATAACTAGCAGCTGTTTTAAAGAGTACCTGACCTCCCTTTATATTAATAGAACAATAATGTCATTGTTAGCTAATGAATGTTTCCATGCTGAACAACGGCAACATGACAACGTTTTCATTGGTCCCTCTTCTTTAGAGAAGACCAGGAAATGATGGATACACGGATCGTGTTCAAATCAATAGGCACGCAATGACTCTAAATAATAATGATCACGCCACCAAACACACATTCAAACTAAAGGAACCAGCCTGTTTGGGAAATGTGAGAAGTAGAAAGTACAGGTATTTGTGTTCAACATGTAAGAAGTAGAAAGTACAGGTATTTGTGTTCAAAATGTAAGAAGTCAAAGTAAAAAGTAGTCAGAAAAATAAGTAGTGGAGTAAAGTACTGATACCAGAAACATGTACTTAAGTACAGTAACAAAGTATTTGTACTCCAATACTTCCCACCTCTGCAAAGTGTCCTTACAGATGTTTCTCTTCCAGGTTTTGATACCATCTCCACGGCTCTGTCCTGGTCCGTGATGTACCTGGTGGCTTACCCCGAGATACAGGAGAGGCTGTATCAAGAGCTGAGTAAGTACATCATCATAATAATAATAATAGATCACATTTGTTTAGCGCCTTTCAAGGGACCCAAGGCAAACACACAAACAGTTTCATCCCACGGGCCATAAGATCGTTAAACACCTGAACTTTTGAAAGAACATCCATAACATTCATCTGCAACTTATATATATATCAATATTCCAATTACTGTATAGACTATTCTGCACTATTTCTACTATATTCTATTGTATCTGTTTTATTGAGTTGCTCTGTTGGAGGAGCCTGTGACCTCAGATCTGAATTGTCATATCTAAACTGTAGTTATGAACACATGACAATAAAAGACTTGAAACTTGAATCTTGAAACAAGAAGGGCAAATAATAAAAAATATAAAAACACAACATGAACCATATTCCAGTTTTCCTTCTTGCCTTCTTTAGTGGTAAAACAAGTGATGTAGGAAAGCACGTTTTTGCCCCTCTCAAAGAACGTGACTTGACTTTACCCTCAACTCTCGTCCTGAACTAAAAGTCAATGATTTTTTGTTTTCCAGAGGACAAAGTGGGTCTGGATCGCACCCCTGTTCTCTCCGACAGACCCCACCTTCCCTTTCTGGAGGCTTTCATCCTGGAGATTTTCCGCCATTCTTCCTTCCTGCCGTTCACCATCCCTCACTGGTGAGTCCCTGCTCTTTTAGAGGTGTACTTGATCTTGTACTTGAGTAAAAGTAGAAGTACTCAGATCTTGTACTTGAGTAAAAGTAGAAGTACTCAGATATTGTACTTGAGTAAAAGTAGAAGTACTCAGATATTGTACTTGAGTCAAAGTAGAAGTACTCAGATCTTGTACTTTAGTCAAAGTAGAAGTACTCAGATATTGTACTTGAGTGTAGGAATACTCTGTTTCAGTAAAAGTCCTGCATTCAAAATGTTCCTCAAGTAAGGAGTGAATGCACAATAACACCATTTCTCTTTCTCTTTCAGCACCACTAAAGACACGTCTCTGAATGGATACTACATTCCCAAAGACACTTGTGTGTTTATCAATCAGTGGCAGATCAATCAAGACCCGTGAGTTCCCTTGTTTCTGAATACATGTATTAAAACAATTGAAAATGACTGACCCTCACACCTAGGAGCTGCTCCGTGCAACTAGCAAGTTCAACATCCAAAGTCTTTGTTGTCATTTGAACAACATTTACAGTGAAATGGTTTGAAATGATAGTCTAAGGCTTTTCCAACAGTCCATACGATGTATTTATTTTCTCCTTTATCTGTATCTCAGTGAGCTGTGGAAAGACCCGTCTTCCTTCGTTCCGGATCGTTTCCTGTCCTCTGACGGCAGCGAGGTGAACAAGCAGGAAGGAGAGAAAGTGATGGTGTTCGGCATGGGGAAGAGGCGCTGCATCGGAGAGGTCATCGCCAGAAACGAAGTGTACCTCTTCTTGGCGATCATCGTCCAGAAACTGCACTTCCACGCCATGCCGGGGCAAACGCCGGACATGACCCCCGAATACGGACTCACCATGAAACACAAACGCTGCCACCTGAGGGCCACGATGAGGACGAACGAGGAGTGAAGATACTCATATCTGTGCAATTTACGACTCAATTGAAGTGGACTCAAACACTGCAAAGGGTCAGAGCAGCAGGCATGGAGAGAAGAGGCGTTCTCAGAATGTACTAGATGTTTCATCTACAGAGCTAATGGCATTAAAGTGAAATGTGCTTTTTGCAGATTGTCAGAGATGAACATATCATGTTTTTGGTTCCTGCACATTGTTGGTGCCTCGAAGAAGAATAAGGAGCTGCGTGGATGTGCTGTGCATTAAATAAACTGCATTATTAAGAAGTTGTGAACCTCTGCTTAGTTTGGGACGAGCAGGTTTTACTGAGGCATTATCATGTAGGCGGTTGCAACCTAAATTCTTTCCTTCTCTCACAGGACTCTGAACTGAAATGATAGAACCTTGTGATACCATTTAAACGTGTAAGCTAATTATTTCCCATTATAATGTGGATTTAAGACACTGAAGCTATATCTGTATCCCAAAATGTGATTATTTGTGTGTATATCAAGCTATTTGTATTTTTTTTTAAAGACATTTTTATATGCCTAGCGTTTGTATATTTTTGAGGTGAGAAAAGTTTTCGCTCTGCATCTTTAAGAAAGCCAAAAGAGTTCTTTTGGAATATATCAGTAGACCGTTTTTTGTATTTGTATCTCTAATGCATCGATGATTGTATCACATGTAAGGGCATTGGATCGGAGCATCCTTTAATCAGCCACGCAAATAAAATATGTTGTAAGAATGATCTTGTTCCTATTGTTTGCTTTATTTAAAAAGAAAACTATTTTATATGTATAAAGATAGCAGTTACTAATGTGAAGAAAAGTGAATTCATGTCTGAGAATAACAACGTTTTGAGCAATAAACAGGTCAACTATAGCTGCACATATATACAGTAAGCAAAGATCCTGTACTTGAGTAAAAGTAGAAGTACTCAGATCTTGTTCTTGAGTAAAAGTAGAAGTACTCAGATCTTGTTCTTGAGTAAAAGTAGAAGTACTCAGATCCTGTACTTGAGTAAAAGTAGAAGTACTCAGGTCTTGTACTTGAGTAAAAGTAGAAGTACTCAGATATTGTACTTGAGTAAAAGTAGAAGTACTCAGATCTTGTACTTGAGTAAAAGTAGAAGTACTCAGGTATTGTACTTGAGTAAAAGTAGAAGTATTCAGATCTTGTACTTGAGTAAAAGTAGAAGTACTCAGATCTTGTACTTGAGTAAAAGTAGAAGTACTCAGATCCTGTACTTGAGTAAAAGTAGAAGTACTCAGATCTTGTTCTTGAGTAAAAGTAGAAGTACTCAGATCCTGTACTTGAGTAAAAGTAGAAGTACTCAGGTCTTGTACTTGAGTAAAAGTAGAAGTACTCAGATATTGTACTTGAGTAAAAGTAGAAGTATTCAGATCTTGTACTTGAGTAAAAGTAGAAGTACTCAGATCTTGTACTTGAGTAAAAGTAGAAGTACTCAGATATTGTACTTGAGTCAAAGTAGAAGTACTCAGATCTTGTACTTGAGTCAAAGTAGAAGTACTCAGATGTTGTACTTGAGTAAAAGTAGAAGTACTCAGATCTTGTACTTGAGTAAAAGTAGAAGTACTCAGATATTGTACTTCAGTAAAAGTAGAAGTACTCAGATCTTGTACTTGAGTAAAAGTAGAAGTACTCAGGTCTTTTACTTGAGTAAAAGTAGAAGTACTCAGATCTTGTACTTGAGTAAAAGTAGAAGTAATCAGATCTTGTTCTTCAGTAAAAGTAGAAGTACTCAGATCTTGTACTTGAGTAAAAGTAGAAGTACTCAGATCTTGTACTTGAGTTAAAGTAGAAGTACTCAGATCTTGTACTTCAGTAAAAGTAGAAGTACTCAGATCTTGTACTTGAGTTAAAGTAGAAGTACTCAGATCTTGTACTTCAGTAAAAGTAGAAGTACTCAGATCTTGTACTTGAGTTAAAGTAGAAGTACTCAGATCTTGTACTTGAGTAATAGTAGAAGTACTCAGATCTTGTACTTTAGTAAAAGTAGAAGTACCAGAGTGTAGGAATACTCTGTTACAGTAAAAGTCCTGCATTCAAAATGTTCCTCAAGTAAAAGTATAAAAGTATTATCATCAAAATATAGTGAAAGTAGCGACAGTAAAAGTAGTCATTGTGCAGATTGGTCCATTTCAGAATAATATATATGATATGTTTTATAATGATTGATCATGAAAGTGTTCTCAAAGCTGGTAAAGGTGCAGCTAGTTTGAATGACTTTGTATACTGCAGGGTAGCTTGTGGATTTACTCCAGGTGGAACTAAAGTGTGATTTAACACTTGATTAGATTTCACATCATTCATCCACATCTGTGAAGTAACTAAAGGTATTAAATACATGTAGTGGAGGAAAAGTACACAGTAGCATAACATTTCAATACTCAAGTGAAGTACAAGTACCTCAAACGTGTACTTAAGTACAGTACTTGAGTACAATTTTGAGTAAAGTCTGCTCCTCTAGCTTGGAACACTATGCAAAAAATATTGAAACTCAGCATTTTGATTCCCTTGCATCATTTTAAAGCACGACTGGATGAAATATTATTGGATACCTGTCACTGTAAATAGATGCTAATGTATACCCCTGTAATTATGTTGTGATGTCCTTTTTGTTTTCTGTTTGTTTTTATATGTGTAACTCAATGTACCGCAGGTCTCCCTTGTAAAAGAGATCGTTGATCTCAATGGGATTTTTAACCTGGATAAATAAAGGCTACAAACAAACAAACAAAGTTAAAAGTGAAATGTACTTAGTTACTTCCCACCTCTGATTTTACGCAGTTGAAGGTTTCAGGGGATAAAATAAAAAACCATAATTTCTGAAACACTTTTTACCCTAAATAAGTGACTTGAGAGGAGAAAAACTAAGGAAAGGCTTCAAAAATAATCGTTTTATGATTTAATAAAAAAATCACAACAAACCCACGTGGGAGATAAAGGAAGTGACGTAGCGTCTCAAACCGGAAATCAACACGAACAACAGCTGTAGCTTCTGTGGCTTTTCTTGACTCTTCGCTACAGTTTTATCGACAAGGTATTTAATCCATTATCCACTGGATATCCTCAGTTTGAACCTTGAAACAAAGTCAAGCCTTTGATACGAATTCAAAAGACGTTGCTTTAGATTAAAAGCAAACCGGAGGAAGAGACGCGAAGCTAATGCTAACTGTGATGCTAGCAGTAAACACACGTTGCTGTTTGTTTATCTTCCAACATGTTATTTTAATTACATGTTTACATTACAGGTCACTTCTCTGAACTCTGACCTCATATGGATGTTATTTATGTCATTTATTTCACCGTCACGTTTTTAATAATCAATGATACTTTAGTCAGGTCCAAGACACACATTAAACTCTTTAAAGCTCCCATGTCATGCTTTTCCGGTTATTACCCGTCCCCTTGTGTGTTATGAAGGTTTTTATGCATGTAAACGGTGTGCAGAGTCAAAACCCTCAAAGTACACCCTGTAGCGAGTAAAACTCTAACACAGAAAATACCTCCCCAAAACGCCTCGTTGGAGATACGTCACTGCCCATTTGATTCTTCCGGGTACCGCCTGATGTCATGCGGTACCCGGAACGAAATGGACCAATCCCGAAGAGCTATGGCCACACCAGCAGCGGCGTGTTCCTCCTCCAGAGGTTCGAAGAACCGGCATTTCACAGACGAAAGCTTCCAAAACATTGCCCAGTTTGAGGCCGGATATGCACAGCTTGTTTGGACCGTTTGGAGCAGGGGAAGATCTGGGTATACAACCTGTAAGTTTGCATTGTTATTTGTGTATTTATCAAACAAGACTGTTTAAATGTGTAAACTGTGTTGGACTGCTAAGCCATTGACACAGTGCTAACTGTGCTAACTAAGTTGCTAGAGTTTCCATATATCAACTCTAATATCAGCAGATGGCCTTGCATACATGTATCTCATAGCAGGAGAATGTCTGCATTCACACACACGGAATACTCATACAGTATACTGTACTGTGATTTACCGTACATTGTGACCGTACATATACTGCATGTAGCTAACGAGGCTAGCTGTATGCTAGCGCAAAACAATGTATTCATGCAAGTTACATTGTATGGTAGCAGAATACCCGTATACGATTGCAATTATAAACACGTTATTGCTAGCCTAATATGAACCACTAGCTTTTGTTCATAGTAGTTTTATTACACTGCATTATAGTTGCCTTTCCTCCAAGCTAACGTTCATATCGTGTTAGCTACCAAGGTAAACAAAGCTAGGTTAGCATATTAGCAGGCAAGCTGTTCATTACACAACTACTACTAACGAATCTAAAACAACTAAGTTTCTCTAATATTTTGTGATTTGCATTTGATTTCGTCCAGCCAGATCCTGGCGGACAATCCATGACGTGCTAAAAGGCACTTCTACTACTACTGAGGCGTCGTGCTAAAAGGCACCGCACCGACTGTGCTGCCTGCGAGGAGGAGGAATGGATGATATACCGTGTATATATGTATATTTATGTTCATTTTGTACATTTCTAAAAATAAAGTTTAATGGAAATACTTAGTAGGCCTATCCTTTCTTCCCTGAATTCATATATAGCAAACCATGATTTGATTTCTCATCAAACAGTAGTAGTTTATAACGGGTAAAAATAACTTACTCTTTGTTATGAGCGGCTCGTAGGCCACAAAGACAAGGAGACATACACGAGTTTACAAAACCACGGCACATTTATTGTGGTAAATGCAGAGATGGTTGAGAGGATCGCAGAGTTAGTCTTCCTGCAGCCGCTTTGGAGAGAGACTGGGGCCGTAGTGTCCGGAGGTGTCCGTGATCGTGCTGATTAGCCTCTTCAGCTCCACCCCATCGTAAGACAAAGGCCCTGGGGCCGTCACACTCTTCTATAACAACAGTTAAAAATATATATGTATATAAAATATACGGCTGTGCCGACGCCATGATAAGACTGATGTTACGCTGAGAGCAGCCGGGAAAAGACATTTTCAAGGCAAAAGACAAGGCACTGTTAGACATGGGCGCAGCCTCTCTGGTGGTTGACTAATCAGAACGAGTGGCCGAGCTGACCAATCGGAGCACACTAGGCTCACAGGGAGGGGGGGGCAAGAGCTCCAACGAGTCGTTTAGTGGAGAAAGTGAATACTGCTGAATACACATGCTTGACAGAGATGCTGTATGCGAAACCAATGTGAGTTTGGAAAATTGCACAGTATAAATCTATTTTAGTATACCTCAACAATGTAATTATGATCAGTGGAAATGGCCATGACATGGGCCCTTTAAAACAACGTTAGCTAAAGCTGGGCGGGCACACACATGAACATCCCATAATAAGCTGTACAGAGGCTTTACTTGACTAAAAGTACGTATGAGTAAAAGTCCTGCATGTACTTCAAGTATATAAAGTAAAAGTACTCATTGTGCCTTTATGTGTGTATTTAATTATATTTATATATGTGACACTCTGGATGATATTGTTGTATTTTACTGCTGTAGACAAACACAGTTGTGATTGACTTTTAGTTCAATATTTGACTCTTTTGTGACTTAAAGAGTTACTCCACTATGTAAAAGCTGTTTGATAAATATAGTGGAGTAGAAGTATAAAGTAACATTACATATACATTCTCAAGTAAAGTACAAGTACCTCAAAATGGTACTTAAGTACAGTAGTTAAGTACAAACTATGTGCAATATGTGCAATATATAAATGCCGTTAATAACTGTAATATATACCTGGCTGCTAAATCCTAAGAACTGTTACAGGATGTGTATTTTTTTAAATTATGTAACTTTTTATTTTTTATTATATCATAACTTAGCACTTTTTTTTAATGCATGTTCCATATTTAACATATGTAACATTAAGCTGTCTGTGGCTCTTCTTCCTGCTGTAACTACGCACATTTCCCCTCCGTGGGACTAATAAAAGGATTCTGAGTAGTTGATTAAATCTACTTAGCAGTGGCGTACAGCAACTAAGTACCTTTTAAATATTTGGTGCCATTTTGCATCAGCCAATGGGAATACTTATTTATCCTGAATAAATAAGGATTGATGACATTTTTCTTTTTTTTTAAAGGTTAGAAAAATACGAATCTAGCAGATTATTTAATGGAGTTTAGTTCAGTTCTCCATGGCAGAGAAGCCAGATGATAAGAGCTGCATTTAGGCAATACACGTTTACAAACAATAAATACTTTAATGTTTTAGGCCTAAATCCTCTTAATGCTTTAATTTAGAGCTGCAATGATTACTTGTCAAATTGATAAGTCTCTCACAAATCACCAACTATTTCACTTGGCATTTAGGATCACGCAGCCGTGCTCGAAGCAGCAGAAACTAACGGACGCGTCGTTTCTCCTCACGTTCTACCCTCAGCGAGCAGCATGGCCACAGACTGGTTGGAGAGCGTCGTGTCGATAAACTGCGGCCTGACGTTAGGAGTTTATCAGGGATCCGTTTCCTCCGTGGATCACAGCAACCAGACCATCTCTCTGAAGCTTCCCTTTCACAACGGGGTCAGGTGTTCCCTCCCAGAGGTCACCTTCAGGTGAGAGAGACCAGGGACACACTCTCCCTAATTACACTTCAACATGAAATGCATAGATCTAATAAATACACCTGAGACAATGGTGAAGGCTCTACGACTGTCCAGATGTTTGCATTTCATCCTCTCTCCACCGTTTTACCATAATGCTATTTCCAGAAGTAATTGTTAGTTGCTGCCCTTTATGTAAATTAAACTGGTATCCCTTTAAATTGAAATGTACCTTCTCCATCCATTGATCCCCACAGGCCGTGTCTGAATGTTTTACCCCTGGGGTTGTCAACTAAGAACCAAAGTATCTAGAGTCTTGTTGATTTCTTGGTGCAGTTTGAGCTCTCAGTGAGTCCAGTCTTTAAAAAAAAAAAATGGTAACAATATTTTTATTGAGTTTTTCAATTTTGTTACAAATTCAAATAACAACATCCACACATACAGATACTAACAATGAGTGAATGAGACGTGTACAAATGAGTTGGCGATCCATGCATAATATATGCTTGGTTGGTTACTTACTCAAACGTAACCAACCAAGTAGCAAAAAACAAAATAAAATAACTGACAAGAAAATAAATAATAATAATTAAAAAAATGAATCAATTAGAATAATCAAATGCATTTATAATACGTTTATTTATTTAGTATAGCCCCTTTCACAGAAATACATTTCACAAAGAGCTTTAACACAAGTTCAAATGGAGACCGCATTGCTTCATGAGATTTAGTGGAAACTTCTGACTAAAAGTGATCCGTTTTATTTCATGTGAGATTTCTTATTTCATCTTTATGACCCTTTCTTGTTGTTCCCCATCCCCTGCATCTACCTGGGTGAGAGGACACCTGCAATATCAATAATAGCATTTTCTATCTGTGTGTATTTTTGACTATCAGTCGATTCTCCGAAAACACATCAGGAACTATTCTCTAAATTGAGTGAACATCAAAGGAACCTTTCATGCTATAATCTCATACATCTTCATACAGAATGATTCCCTTCCCTTCATAGTAAAGTGAATATCTTCTGGTTTTGGAAAGACATCACTTTGGTCTTTGAGAAACTGTCACGGATCGTTTTCACTATTTTCAGACCTGTTTTCCTTTTTGTCTCTTTTAGTGCCAGGGATATAAAGGAGCTGAAGATCCTGGACTTCCAGAGAACCGTCACTGAGCCCAGTTCTGATCCGGGTTCTGCAGCAGAACCGAGCCTCGTCCCTGCAGAACGTCAGGGACAAAGAGACCCTCTTCATCCTCATCTTCATCATCAGGGGACAAACAGCACGGCTCCCATCACCATCGTACGCAGAGGTGGGTTACATCAACCTACACTCTGGTACTTCTACTTTTACTCAAGTACAAGATCTGAGTACTTCTACTTTTACTCAAGTACAAGATCTGAATACTTCTACTTTTACTCAAGTACAAGATCTGAGTACTTCTACTTTTAGTCAAGTACAAGATCTGAGTACTTCTACTTTTACTCAAGTATAATATCTGAATACTTCTACTTTTACTCAAGTACAAGATCTGAATACTTCTACTTTTACTCAAGTACAAGATCTGAGTACTTCTACTTTTAGTCAAGTACAAGATCTGAGTACTTCTACTTTTACTCAAGTATAATATCTGAATACTTCTACTTTTACTCAAGTACAAGATCCGAGTACTTCTACTTTTACTCAAGTATAATATCCGAGTACTTCTACTTTTACTCAAGTACAAGATCTGAGTACTTCTACTTTTACTGAAGTAAAAGTTCTGAGTACTTCTACTTTTACTCAAGTACAAGATCTGAGTACTTCTACTTTTACTCAAGTACAAGATCTGAGTACTTCTACTTTAACTCAAGTACAAGATCTGAGTACTTCTACTTTTACTCAAGTATAATATCCGAGTACTTCTACTTTTACTCAAGTACAAGATCTGAATACTTCTACTTTTACTCAAGTACAAGATCTGAGTACTTCTACTTTTACTCAAGTATAATATCCGAGTACTTCTACTTTTACTCAAGTACAAGATCTGAGTACTTCTACTTTTACTCAAGTATAATATCCGAGTACTTCTACTTTTACTCAAGTACAAGATCTGAATACTTCTACTTTTACTCAAGTACAAGATCTGAGTACTTCTACTTTTACTCAAGTATAATATCCGAGTACTTCTACTTTTACTCAAGTACAAGATCTGAGTACTTCTACTTTTACTCAAGTATAATATCCGAGTACTTCTACTTTTACTCAAGTACAAGATCTGAATACTTCTACTTTTACTCAAGTACAAAATCTGAATACTTCTACTTTTACTCAAGTATAATATCCGAGTACTTCTACTTTTACTCAAGTATAATATCCGAGTACTCCTCCCACCTCTGACAGTTCTTATCCAGAAGTGAAGTGGGAGCAAACCCCCCCTTCAGATTCCCATAGCGTGCTAAAGGCTTGTACCAAAGTTCCTCTTTACAATATGTGTGTGACTAAGATCAATAAACATTCCCTCCCTCCCTCTCTCCTAAAGAGGAGGTTATGCAAAGCTTTTCGTGCCCTCTTGTCCTCTCTTTCCCTCACACAGGAAACACCTCCCCCCGACAGGAAGCCAATTTGTCCCAGAGTGCTCCGAGCGATATCAATTGTGGAAAGAAATGTTTACTTTTGACGTTTTTATTTTAATCTCTCGCTCTCAGGCGGGTGTTCGGAGAGCTAATGCCCAAATTGCACGGGGGAAAAGTGTCCTGGGCGGTTTCTTTCACACGCAATCAGAGAGGGCAAGAGTACACGCATCCTTTACTCAAGTAGAAGTACAGATACTCGTGTTTAAAAATACTCTGGTAAAAGTAGAAGTACTGACTAAACTTCTTTACTCAAGTAAAAGTAAAGAGGGCTTTGAAATGTACTTCAGTAAAAAGTACCCATAACTAGCAGCTGTTTTAAAGAGTACCTGACCTCCCTTTATATGAATAGAACAATAATGTCATTGTTAGCTAATGAATGTTTCCATGCTGAACAACGGCAACATGACAACGTTTTCATTGGTCCCTCTTCTTTAGAGAAGACCAGGAAATGATGGATACACGGATCGTGTTCAAATCAATAGGCACGCAATGACTCTAAATAATAATGATCACGCCACCAAACACACATTCAAACTAAAGGAACCAGCCTGTTTGGGAAATGTGAGAAGAAGAAAGTACAGGTATTTGTGTTCAACATGTAAGAAGTAGAAAGTACAGGTATTTGTGTTCAACATGTAAGAAGTAGAAAGTACAGGTATTTGTGTTCAACATGTAAGAAGTAGAAAGTACAGGTATTTGTGTTCAACATGTAAGAAGTAGAAAGTACAGGTATTTGTGTTCAACATGTAAGAAGTAGAAAGTACAGGTATTTGTGTTCAACATGTAAGAAGTAGAAAGTACAGGTATTTGTGTTCAACATGTAAGAAGTAGAAAGTACAGGTATTTGGGTTCAACATGTAAGAAGTAGAAAGTACAGGTATTTGGGTTCAACATGTAAGAAGTAGAAAGTACAGGTATTTGTGTTCAACATGTAAGAAGTGGAAAGTACAGGTATTTGTGTTCAACATGTTAGAAGTAGAAAGTACAGGTATTTGTGTTCAACATGTTAGAAGTAGAAAGTACAGGTATTTGTGTTCAAAGTGTAAGAAGTAGAAAGTACAGGTATTTGTGTTCAACATGTAAGAAGTAGAAAGTACAGGTATTTGTGTTCAACATGGAAGAAGTAGAAAGTACAGGTATTTGGGTTCAACATGTAAGAAGTAGAAAGTACAGGTATTTGTGTTCAACATGTAAGAAGTAGAAAGTACAGGTATTTGTGTTCAAAGTGTAAGAAGTAGAAAGTACAGGTATTTGGGTTCAACATGTAAGAAGTAGAAAGTACAGGTATTTGGGTTCAACATGTAAGAAGTAGAAAGTACAGGTATTTGGGTTCAACATGTAAGAAGTAGAAAGTACAGGTATTTGTGTTCAACATGTAAGAAGTGGAAAGTACAGGTATTTGGGTTCAACATGTAAGAAGTAGAAAGTACAGGTATTTGGGTTCAACATGTAGAAAGTACAGGTATTTGTGTTCAACATGTAAGAAGTAGAAAGTACAGGTATTTGTGTTCAACATGTAAGAAGTAGAAAGTACAGATATTTGGGTTCAACATGTAAGAAGTAGAAAGTACAGGTATTTGTGTTCAAAATGTAAGAAGTAGAAAGTACAGGTATTTGGGTTCAACATGTAAGAAGTAGAAAGTACAGGTATTTGGGTTCAACATGTAAGAAGTAGAAAGTACAGGTATTTGGGTTCAACATGTAAGAAGTAGAAAGTACTGGTATTTGTGTTCAACATGTAAGAAGTAGAAAGTACAGGTATTAGTGTTCAAAATGTAAGAAGTAGAAAGTACAGGTATTTGTGTTCAACATGTAAGAAGTAGAAAGTACAGGTATTTGTGTTCAACATGTAAGAAGTAGAAAGTACAGGTATTTGTGTTCAACATGTAAGAAGTAGAAAGTACAGGTATTTGTGTTCAAAATGTAAGAAGTAGAAAGTACAGGTATTTGGGTTCAAAATGTAAGAAGTAGAAAGTACAGGTATTTGGGTTCAAAATGTAAGAAGTAGAAAGTACAGGTACTTGTGTTCAACATGTAAGAAGTAGAAAGTACAGGTATTTGTGTTCAACATGTAAGAAGTAGAAAGTACAGGTATTTGTGTTCAACATGTAAGAAGTAGAAAGTACAGGTATTTGTGTTCAACATGTAAGAAGTAGAAAGTACAGGTATTTGTGTTCAAAATGTAAGAAGTAGAAAGTACAGGTATTTGTGTTCAAAATGTAAGAAGTAGAAAGTACAGGTATTTGTGTTCAACATGTAAGAAGTAGAAAGTACAGGTATTTGTGTTCAACATGTAAGAAGTAGAAAGTACAGGTATTTGTGTTCAACATGTAAGAAGTAGAAAGTACAGGTATTTGTGTTCAACATGTAAGAAGTAGAAAGTACAGGTATTTGGGTTCAAAATGTAAGAAGTAGAAAGTACAGGTATTTGGGTTCAAAATGTAAGAAGTAGAAAGTACAGGTATTTGGGTTCAAAATGTAAGAAGTAGAAAGTACAGGTATTTGGGTTCAAAATGTAAGAAGTAGAAAGTACAGGTATTTGAGTTCAAAATGTAAGAAGTCAAAGTAAAAAGTAGTCAGAAAAATAAGTTGTGGAGTAAAGTACTGATACCAGAAAAATGTATTTAAGTACAGTAAGGAAGTATTTGTACTCTACTTTTGGCAAAAGAGAGATGAAGTCAGTTTTGGCCGACACTTATTCAAGATTCCAGAAATGCTTCTCTGAATATCTGCCATTTATCTTTCTGGGAGAGTAGGATGGGAATTCTAGAAAGTGTTTTTTTTGTGAATGATTCAGAAAACCATCAGACCCAAACGCGTCTCATTAAAAGAGCTTTTTTTGGAAGAGGACCTCTAACTCTGCCCTTATGAAAACTGTTCCCATAAACAGCATCTGTATATGAAGGGGAAATTGTCTGCAGCTTTTTCCCATAAACCCCTGCTTCACGTTTCTTTTAAATCCTCTATATATCTGGGAAAAGGGCTTGGGGTGTTTTAATGCCACATATTCACACTTTTATTGTATTATTACTGACTTCCACTATTAACCACAGAGTAAAGTGTTAGGGCTTCACAATTTAGAAATGATAAGTAATAGAGATCATCGACTGCTGTGTCTCTACTTTAAAGAGTCCTCTCCTGCTGATGTTCAGGTGTATATCAGTATGTAGTGTCTCTACTTTAAAGAGTCCTCTCCTGCTGATGTTCAGGTGTATATCAGTATGTAGTGTCTCTACTTTAAAGAGTCCTCTCCTGCTGATGTTCAGGTGTATATCAGTATGTAGTGTCTCTACTTTAAAGAGTCCTCTCCTGCTGATGTTCAGGTGTATATCAGTATGTAGTGTCTCTACTTTAAAGAGTCCTCTCCTGCTGATGTTCAGGTGTATATCAGTATGTAGTGACTCTACTTTAAAGAGTCCTCTCCTGCTGATGTTCAGGTGTATATCAGTATGTAGTGTCTCTACTTTAAAGAGTCCTCTCCTGCTGATGTTCAGGTGTATATCAGTATGTAGAGTCTCTACTTTAAAGAGTCCTCTCCTGCTGATGTTCAGGTGTATATCAGTATGTAGTGTCTCTACTTTTAAAGAGTCCTCTCCTGCTGATGTTCAGGTGTATATTAGTATGTAGTGTCTCTACTTTAAAGAGTCCTCTCCTGCTGATGTTCAGGTGTATATCAGTATGTAGTGTCTCTACTTTAAAGAGTCCTCTCCTGCTGATGTTCAGGTGTATATCAGTATGTAGTGTCTCTACTTTAAAGAGTCCTCTCCTGCTGATGTCCAGGTGTATATCAGTATGTAGTGTCTCTACTTTAAAGAGTCCTCTCCTGCTGATGTTCAGGTGTATATCAGTATGTAGTGTCTCTACTTTAAAGAGTCCTCTCCTGCTGATGTCCAGGTGTATATTAGTATGTAGTGTCTCTACTTTAAAGAGTCCTCTCCTGCTGATGTTCAGGTGTATATCAGTATGTAGTGTCTCTACTTTAAAGAGTCCTCTCCTGCTGATGTTCAGGTGTATATCAGTATGTAGTGTCTCTACTTTAAAGAGTCCTCTCCTGCTGATGTCCAGGTGTATATCAGTATGTAGTGTCTCTACTTTAAAGAGTCCTCTCCTGCTGATGTCCAGGTGTATATCAGTATGTAGAGTCTCTACTTTAAAGAGTCCTCTCCTGCTGATGTTCAGGTGTATATTAGTATGTAGTGTCTCTACTTTAAAGAGTCCTCTCCTGCTGATGTTCAGGTGTATATCAGTATGTAGTGTCTCTACTTTAAAGAGTCCTCTCCTGCTGATGTTCAGGTGTATATCAGTATGTAGTGTCTCTACTTTAAAGAGTCCTCTCCTGCTGATGTCCAGGTGTATATCAGTATGTAGTGTCTCTACTTTAAAGAGTCCTCTCCTGCTGATGTTCAGGTGTATATCAGTATGTAGTGTCTCTACTTTAAAGAGTCCTCTCCTGCTGATGTCCAGGTGTATATCAGTATGTAGTGTCTCTACTTTAAAGAGTCCTCTCCTGCTGATGTCCAGGTGTATATCAGTATGTAGTGTCTCTACTTTAAAGAGTCCTCTCCTGCTGATGTTCAGGTGTATATTAGTATGTAGTGTCTCTACTTTAAAGAGTCCTCTCCTGCTGATGTTCAGGTGTATATCAGTATGTAGTGTCTCTACTTTAAAGAGTCCTCTCCTGCTGATGTTCAGGTGTATATCAGTATGTAGTGTCTCTACTTTAAAGAGTCCTCTCCTGCTGATGTTCAGGTGTATATCAGTATGTAGTGTCTCTACTTTAAAGAGTCCTCTCCTGCTGATGTTCAGGTGTATATCAGTATGTAGTGTCTCTACTTTAAAGAGTCCTCTCCTGCTGATGTTCAGGTGTATATCAGTATGTAGTGTCTCTACTTTAAATGGAGGCGTTTCAGGAAATACTTAGTATAGTATTTTAACCTTATTTGTAACAAATATTGCTGTATTGTTATTAATTGGATATTGCACTGTTCCGATATCAATACAATTTTGATTTATTGTGCAGCCTTACTGTTTGTTAAAAGCTGAAGAAGGTTGTGGGTTTTTCAGACATTTAAAAGCATCAAAATGCATGTTTCTTAAATATAAATATATATAGTAGCTCTAATCTGTTCTTGTTGCATAACGTTGTTGATTGTCCCTCCGGCCCTTTTCCCTTTTCTCTGCTGAATGTTACTCACACGCTACAGCTGTTATGGCTTCATGTCCGTTTAGTCTGGCTTTTGACCTTACTTACCCCCCCCGTGGACTGTAGATGATACACACTGTGTTTATCTTTACAACAGGCCCGTATCCACTGATTGAACATTCCTCAAATTGCTAATCAACGGTCAGAAATCAGAAATCATTAACTGTCATTGTACAGAATGCTCCTGATGAGTGAAGTTAACACGTAATAAACACAAGAAAAGACACAAAAACAACTTCTGCAAACGAACAGACACAGTTTTAAATCAAATACAATGTACTATTGCACGACAAAAAGAGTCAATGATTGCACTGGAGTAAATGTACTTATTCTACTATTAGGACCATAATTAGTGTGCTGGAATGAGTGTAATCTTGCACTTCGATAAGATAAGAGAAACCTTGATTTAGGAAACTCTAGTAGTGAATGTGTTGATTGAACAAGATAATAATTTGTATTTGTATAGCACCGTTCATACATGAGAGTAACACCTACGGTAACACTTCCGGGTGAAAATGACGGCCCGCCCACTTTTGGGGGAAAACAACGCTGTCATTTGAAAGGCGGTCAATACAAATTCTGAAGTTTTTGCCAATCCGATCAGAAATGTAAGAAAGCCGTGGATTTTCTGATCTTCAAAGAGCCGGATGGCCAGTCAGGCAAACAATTACATTCAATCATTTGAAATCCAAGATCGGGCTCGATATATTGTTCAATTAAAATCAGTAGGCGAGGCCGTCATTTCGCCAGCTGTTACTCTCATGAGCGAGGCGGAAAGTAATAGTTTTATCACGCCAACAAGCTGCTGTGTCGTTTATTGCTCCTCAAACATTAAAACAAATCCAGAGTTACGTGTTTCTGAACTTCCTCTAAGAAAAAAGGAGCTCTGTGGCTTCAGGCTCGATCGCCATTCAAATGACGGCGTTGTTTCCCCCAAAAGTGGGCGGGGCCATCATTTTCGCCCGGAAGTGACGTAGATGCTACTCTCATGTATTCAATAAGTGCAGTTCAAGGTGCTTCACATAGACATTTCACAGACAATGTATATCACACAGAATACAGTTACCAGTAAAAGACATGAAAACAAACTAAACATAGCATAGTAATATATAAAATACATTTAGATTAAAGGTACAATTATGAAATTGTGAAATAACCGCTATGGGATTTTACCTAAAAGTCATGACATCCCTTGAAAGCTGTAATAAATCTTCCCTAATTGGGTTTAAAATGTGTATATTTAACGGTATAATCACCCTGTCGTGCTGACTTGCGTTAGGATTGATTTATGTGGGTAAATTAGTGGAAGAAGCGAATCAGTCGACTCCCTGCTTGCTCTTCATGAATCTGTTTGACTTGGAGCGCTGCCCGCTTCATTCAGAAGCTTTGATTCGTAGCATGACAAAACACTTCCTTGTAAATAAAGTCATTGTTGGCTCGTGTTCATAAGGACGGTAGCTTTTATCTCACACTAACATCCCCCCCCAACCGGTCCGACCAGTTTCCTTAGAAGGATTAACAATTAGTAAATCACTTATGAAGACTTAGCAGTACACTCGTGTGTGTTTGGAGGGAATCAAACTCATTATTAATTCAGTTATATTCAATTCAAATGTATTTATATAGCCCAATATCACACACATATTGTCTCAGAGGGCTGCACAAATCAACAAACATGCATGATAATATAATAACAGACATATCTGAGAATATAGTACAATGACAAGATACATGTGAAAATACCAATGAATGGGTACAAAACACACAATGACACAAATACACTTAGAATACAATAATTACAATTCCATAAAATGTTTATTATGACTTAATATTTGAAGAATACCCTCCAGTGTGTCCCTTGTTTAGTGGTGGATTTGAGGCTGTTTTAGATGAGAATAAGTATTTCATTGATTGATCCCAAATTGTATATCAGTCAAAGCAGCAGCAGGTTAATGGCACATTGCACATGGAAAGCACCTTTAAATATATACACATATCTACAGTAGAAAGCACTGGTGGAAGAAGTACTAGTACCTATTTTAAAAGTTAAAATACTACAGTCTAAAAATGTAAACGTCCTGTGAGACAGCCATTGAGCGGCCCGACCAAGCAAGGAGGCAGAGAGTTCAAATATAACCCGGTGTGGGCATTTATTAAATCATGGGCACATGATTCACAGCCTCAATATGACCGTTACCTGTGAACACAGTCACCAGCCACAAGGATCTCACACACACACTACCTGTCCACTGACAGGGGAAACAGAGCCTAAATACACACACCAGGGTTCTTACGGTCATTAAAAACCTGGAAAAGTCATGGAAATTCAAAATGCTAATTCCAGGCCCTGGAAAAGTTATGGAAAACAATATTTTTCCCAAAGTTTTGGAAAAGTCATGGAAATGTAACTAAAGTTGCATCAAATATAATTTATATTTTATCTAATCGCCGAAATAGTAATACTATAACGATAATAAATACTGTATCGTATAGTAATGAAACGTAAAATGTCATTTAACTGACGAGGTATTTTGCTGGTGAGAGATTTGAGTTGCTTTAGCGTGTAGAAGCTAGTAAGCCTATTTGATTTGTTTTACATAGGCACGACATGTTTCAGACCTTATTTTCCTGTTCCATGTTAAAATAAACCATTTTCAGTGGTACCGCTGAGAAAGAGTAATTTTTTTGGTCATGGAAAATTAGGTAAAGGTCCTGGAGAAGTCATTGAAAAGTCATTGAAAATCATTGGTGAAAAAGTGTATGTGCCCTGACACACACTAATCAGGCCAATAAGACACAGGTGTGGGGGGGGGGGGAGAGACAACACAGGGGTACCAGGTGAACACAATCACCAGCCACAGACAGAACGGGAGGGGGAACACTTTCAAACTAAACCACATGTGCAATATTACAAGGCCCGAAGCCGTCAGTCCACAGTGACAAAGTTACCTTCGTCACACGTCCTGATTTCCAAATCCTACGTGAGTATAAGTGCAGAAGTATTACAAGATAAATATATAAGATGTAAAAGTACTCGTTGTGGATGTTTCGCAGTGTTATATTTTTATAACACATTATATTTGTCAGTGTTTATCACGTATAAATACATGGAAGAGCATTGCAATGTTTGTCAGTGTGGATCCATTTGAGTTTTTGAATAAACTACGAGTGTTAAATCAATTAAATGCAATTTATGCCTCTTTAATGTTATGAAATAAAAGTATAAAGTAGCAGTTTAATGGAAATACTCAAGGAAAATACTTCCATATAGTACTTGGTTTTGAAAGAGAAGTGTACTCTGTTACAAGTAAAAGTCCTGCATTCAAAATGTTACTCAAGTGGAAGTACTCAGATATTGTACGTGAGTAAAAGTAGAAGTACTCAGTTCTTGTACTTGAGTAAAAGTAGAAGTACTCAGATATTGTACGTGAGTAAAAGTAGAAGTACTCAGATATTGTACGTGAGTAAAAGTAGAAGTACTCAGATCTTGTTCTTGAGTAAAAGTAGAAGTACTCAGATCTTGTACTTGAGTAAAAGTAGAAGTACTCAGATCTTGTACTTGAGTAAAAGTAGAAGTACTCAGATCTTGTACTTGAGTAAAAGTAGAAGTACGCTGATCTTGTTCTTGAGTAAAAGTAGAAGTACTCAGATCTTGTACTTGAGTAAAAGTAGAAGTACTCAGATCTTGTTCTTGAGTAAAAGTAGAAGTACTCAGATCTTGTACTTGAGTAAAAGTAGAAGTACTCAGATCTTGTACTTGAGTAAAAGTAGAAGTACTCAGATCTTGTACTTGAGTAAAAAGTAGAAGTACTCAGATATTGTACGTGAGTAAAAGTAGAAGTACTCAGATCTTGTTCTTGAGTAAAAGTAGAAGTACTCGGATCTTGTACTTGAGTAAAAGTAGAAGTACCAGAGTGTAGGAATACTCTGTTTCAGTAAAAGTCCTGCATTCAAAATGTTCCTCAAGTAAAAGTAGAAAAGTATTCTCATCAAAATATAGTGAAAGTAGCGACAGTAAAACTAGTCATATTCATCCACATCTGTAGAGTAACTAAAGGTATTAAATACATGTAGTGGAGGAAAAGTACACGGTAGCCTAACAAAGGAAAGTAAAGTACAAGTACCTCAAACATTTATTTAAGTACAGTTCTTGAGTACATTTTACGTTTTTTTTATCTTAATGTATTCATATGTATAAATGTGTCTGTTGATTGTGTATATATAGGATATACATATTTGTATATATTTCGGGTTGGTGGGAAACGGTATTTAGATCTCTGTCTCTACACACAAACTGGAAGACTGACAATAAAGTTGCCTTTCCACTTCCCACTTCCTCCATTAGGAATCAATAAAGCGATCAGTTGAATGTCTGCTCAGAAGGAGGCTGTTCTTCTCTCAGCTGTTGTGACTCCTCGGTGATTCCTTGTCCTCCCAGAGTTAGCGTGCGATCTGAGCGTAGCGTGAGAGCTCAGCCAGGCTAAAGCTGAACGCCAGGTTTTTCCAGTTTTCTTTTTTTTGTTCTCTGTTCATTTCTTTTTTTTGTTTGTGCACACATGTATGTAAACTTTATTGAGGGACGCTCAGACGGCCATTGTATGTTTTGTGTATGGAGCGTTTTGTTCTCATGTGGTTTACTCACAAGGTGCACAGTTACATAAGAGGAAGAGACACGAGTATCGAGGCAGGATTTAAGAGCTCAGGAACAAACTGTGCTTTATAATTATATATTACATTTCGTTGAGCTGACTTACAAGAAGATACACATTAAGAACAGCAGGTGCATTTACTATCGTGTGTTCTGCTGCATTACTTTCAAATCATCTACATGTATTACGTATATTTAGTAAGAATCTTTTCTGAGGTGGTGAGACATGTTTTGGATTCAAAATGCTACCCCAAAACAAAGCTTTCTACTCTGAACATGTTGTCCTGGGAATCCATCCCGAAGTTGACGCTCTGGATAATTAACTGCTGACGTCTGAACTGTTAATTAGATTAAGATTCTGATGTTGGGATATCTCCTCACTAATTTCATTTAGAACATAATAACCTTGTTACTTTCCCATGAACTGCAAGTGCCCTTTCCGTGTTAGTCCTTGTGCGAGACACAACACAGGGGTTTCATAAGATAAGATGTATTTATTCGTGCACAAGGGAGAAAAAAACATTAAATCAGGAAGTCTAAAGAAGGGGCTTGGGTTCAGGTTATTGCCAAGCCCCCAGGAAGTGCGCCGGACTCTGTGCCCAATATTCGTTGTGTCCAAACGGCGGTACTGCAACTTCCGTATCAGTCCGTGACGTCACCCGGCCCAGAACAACTTTTCCCCATTGACTAACATGGGGAAAGAGACGTCTGTAAATCGGTGGATACTTTTTTTTTAACTAAATAAACTACCCAGTATGAACTATTGTATAGCCCTTATTAGAATCATTCAGTCCTTAAAGTTATAAAATGCACTAAAAGCCGAATCTAGATTTATATTCTCTCTCCATTCATTCTAGTGAGCCGAGAGTGGGAGCTCCGGGGGGCGGGGCTTAAGGGGCGCATTCTCTGTGAGCGCACATACGGGGTGTTTCTCAATCTCGAGTACGCTTGCTTGGTAGCACATGTCTGCCGAGCATCTTGCTTCAGAAGCGAGGCAAGAATACTTCCTGCCATTCGGAAAACAAAGAGTGGAACAGGCTAGCAAGTGTGCAGGTGTGCGTCATATGAGAGGCCCCGCCTTACATCTTCCGTCACAGATTTGGGGAAATTGGTCCGTGCGCAAAGCATTGTGGGGATTTTAAGACCGCGGAGTCTACTCATGTGCAGCCTCGATATTTCTCCAAACGGAGTACGCCGGGCTCGGTAGATTTCCAAGTATGCTGGAGATTGGAACAGTACTTCGGCGGCACTCGATGACGTAGTATGCTTGAAATAGTGGCTCTGAAGCAGCTTTACTCGCGATTGAGAAACACCCACGGGTTCTTCTGCTCTGACAGCCAGGCATGCTGGGTAATCTGTGACGTTTCGCTCTCTCAAAAGTTGGGCCATTTTGCCTTCATGCGCCAATGAGCAGCTCTCATAGGAAAGAACGAGACCCCGCCTCCCACGCTGTTTCCAGTTCTTATTATACATCCATGGTTATTGCCTGGGAAGGACCTTCCTCATTTATCGTTGCTTATAACCTGCTGTCATAGGTGTCATCTATACTGGAGACACTGGAGACACTGGAGACACTGGAGACACTGGAGACACTGGAGACACTGGAGACACTGGGGACACTGGAGACACTGGGGACATGTCTCCACCACTTTTGGAAATTGCCTATTTTGTCCCCAACACTTTGCAATAGGATAATCTGTCAAACATAGCGTGCGCAAAGAATTGTACACTTTGAGAAATGAAAGGTTTATTTGCAAAAGAGAACGTGAACAATCTGCAGGACTGTTCTCACTTTCTGGGTGTGTCTGGAAACCCAAGACACCTTTAATTGAATTCAATAGAGAGTAAAGCAATGGATGCTCCCGCTTTGTAGTATTGTACGTTTATGTATATGTAAAGTGACACCATGGTCTCTGTGCCTCTCCAGGTCAGTCAAACGTCAGAGGGGCGACTCAGAGGAAGAACATGGTGAGGAATGGAGGTCCGAGGACGAGAGACGACGAGTGTTTCGGAGGAGAGACGGACAACAACATGGACTCTGACTTCGACTTCGAGGGGAACCTGGCTCTGTTCGATAAAGCTGCCGTGTTCTCAAAGATCTCCTCTCTCAGTTCAGAGGGAGAGAAACAGACGTATCGCCACGACCAGAACATCCTGGAGGTCAAACCCATCGTTTACAGACAGATAACGGTTCCTCAGCATCAGCACGGGGGGAAAGAGTACTGCACCGGTGAGAGATACACTCATGCCCCTTTCACACCAACGCGTTTTCAGCGCCGGCTCGGAGCTGGAGCTGAAAAGTACCGGTTTTTCCTGTTCACACCGCAGCGGCGCCGCCTCTTAGCTCCAGAATCCGGTTCGTTTCCAGCTCCAATAAATTGTCGGTCTAGAAGCAAGAGCTCCGGAGCTAAGAGGCAGCGTCGCTTACGTCTCTCTTACGTCGAGGCGTGCAGGAAACTAAACCCACCTCCCCTGAACATGGGTCGACTGAAGAGTCTCGTCATGCCTGCCTACAAGCAGTAGCGCTGAGCAAAGTGACTAGAAGGCAACCACACACTTATAAACAAACACACTTTATAAAGTCAGGCAACACTAACCAGGCTTCGTGTGATTCTGTTTATTTGTACCTTACTTTGACCATCCGTTCGCTGTTATTGATCATTGTGGAGAGCAGGCAGACGTTTTGTTTGTTATTATAGCAGCTATCGGATGGAATCAATACATGGGCTGCACAGGTTGTCATGTTCGACTATCACAAGTAGAATCATACTGAAAAATACGCCGGTAAAAAGTGCCTGTATAAAACGGCTTAGCAAGTAGTCAGTTTAGCTTCGGTTGCTATGCTAACATCACCCATGTTATACCAGAGAAACGTTCATAACAGCGTTGTGATGCCAAACAGCGTCAATTCAGACTGACACACATTCACTTAAGGGGAACTGGGGATATGTATCAGCTGCTTGTGTGACAGTCAGACAGTGAATACTTTAGAGCCGTGTGAGCTAACCCGGAGCTAACGGGAGAATAAACTCCCGTGGAAGAGCAGCCAGCACTGCAGCGGTCGGTAAATGCCGCTGAAACACATTAATAAACAATGAACCACGGCACTCTGGAGAAAAGTATAAGGTTGGAGAAGTCGTTATTTAATTTAATCTGGCTTCGTATGATTAAAAGCAACACGATCATCGACCCGACGCAGTCCCCTGTTGTTGTTGTTGTTGTGAGCTCCGTTGGGGAGAAAATCAGCGACGTAAACGGTGACGTCATGACGCAGCAGCGGCAGCTCTGGGCGGTGTGAACAGAGCGGGAGCTGAAAAGGGAAACCGGAGCTGAACCAGAAAAGCTCTAGCTCGGAGCTAGAAAGGGAAAAGCGCTGGTGTGAAAGCCGCATAAGACACACACTGTCACACACAGACACACTCACACACACACACTTACACGCATAGACACTCACTGTCACACACAGACACACTCATACACACACACTTACATGCATAGACACTCACTGTCACACACAGACACACACACACACACACTTACATGCATAGACACTCACTGTCACACACATACACACTCATACACACACACTTACATGCATAGACACTCACTGTCACACACATACACACTCATACACACACACTTACATGCATAGACACTCACTGTCACACACAGACACACACACACACACACTTACACGCATAGACACTCACTGTCACACACATACACACTCATACACACACACTTACATGCATAGACACTCACTGTCACACACAGACACACGCATAGACACACACAGACACTCACAGACACACTCATACACACTCATACACACTCACACACACACTTACACGCATAGACACACACAGACACACTCATACACACTCATACACACTCATACACACACACACACTCACACGCATAGACACTCACTGTCACACACAGACACTCACACACACACTTACACGCATAGACACTCACTGTCACACACATACACACTCACACACACACACACACACACTTACACGCATAGACACTCACTGTCACACACATACACACTCACACACACACACACACACACTTACACGCATAGACACTCACTGTCACACACAGACACACTCATACACACTCACACACACATAGACACTCACTGTCACACACAGACACACTCATACACACTCACACACACATAGACACTCACTGTCACACACAGACACACTCATACACACTCACACACACTTACACACATAGACACTCACTGTCACACACAGACACACTCACACACACTTACACGCATAGACACTCACTGTCACACACAGACACACTCATACACACTCACACACACACTCACACGCATAGACACTCACTGTCACACACAGACACACACACACACACACACACACACACACACTTACACGCATAGACACTCACTGTCAAACACAGACTCACACACACACTTACACGCATAGACACTCACTGTCACACACAGACACACACACACACACACACACTTACACGCATAGACACTCACTGTCAAACACAGACTCACACACACACTTACACGCATAGACACTCACTGTCAAACACAGACTCACACACACACTTACACGCATAGACACTCACTGTCACACACAGACACACTCATACACACTCACACACACATAGACACTCACTGTCACACACAGACACACTCATACACACTCACACACACTTACACACATAGACACTCACTGTCACACACAGACACACTCACACACACTTACACGCATAGACACTCACTGTCACACACAGACACACTCATACACACTCACACACACATAGACACTCACTGTCACACACAGACACACTCATACACACTCACACACACATAGACACTCACTGTCACACACAGACACACTCATACACACTCACACACACTTACACACATAGACACTCACTGTCACACACAGACACACTCACACACACTTACACGCATAGACACTCACTGTCACACACAGACACACTCATACACACTCACACACACTCACACGCATAGACACTCACTGTCACACACAGACACACACACACACACACACACACACACACACTTACACGCATAGACACTCACTGTCAAACACAGACTCACACACACACTTACACGCATAGACACTCACTGTCACACACAGACACACACACACACACACACACACACACTTACACGCATAGACACTCACTGTCAAACACAGACTCACACACACACTTACACGCATAGACACTCACTGTCAAACACAGACTCACACACACACTTACACGCATAGACACTCACTGTCACACACAGACACACTCATACACACTCACACACGCTTGTCTCTTCTTCTTATGTAACGTTGCACCTTCCTTACCCTCTGTGAGTTACTTTAACCACAGGAGAACATAACGCTATTGAAACACTCTGCTTCAGTCCATATTTATTGGCATTTATCCTTTTAAAAACTGCATCTGATATGAGGAAAGAAACACAAAGGATCAGGTCTTCTTCAGAGCCACTTTCACAACCTAACTTCTACAGTTTTTGGGGAAGTTTTATCAGTGAGCACGACACTGTTGGTTTTGGAAGGAGTCTTAATCTTTGACCAGGAGCACCATCTGTTTATCTAAAGCACTGTGACAGCTCCGACCTAAAGTCAACCTTTTTACACCGAGTCCTACTGGGAGGGTCTCCTGGGGTCAGACTGACTCCTGGTTATCATGACCTTTGAACCCACACCGACAATTACAATGTTCACACTTCAGCGTGTTACATAACTGGTTAATGAAGACATCATGTAAGGCAGGGGTGTCCAGACTTTTGTCACTGAGGGCCAGATACAGAAAAACATACAAAGGGCCGGGCCACTCACTAGAGATGAGGTTTACTGCCTCATCAGTTCAGTTATAAGTTAGCAAAATCAATCACATGTGGGTGAACTATGCTTGATACTTGAACATGTCGTACGAAAAAAACAGCTTATATCACAGCTCTCCAGAGGGTTTCATTTATTTTGATGCAGCTCATCCCTCAAAACAGAAGCCTCAGATTCATTATCATAAAGGGAAACATGAAGGGTCTATTTCAAGCTTGCTAGTTAAATCAGTTATTGGGCCTTTTCCATAGGCGGAGTTTGACATATGCGCTTGGGGGGGCAAACCTTTTTTACTGACGTCAGTACACAGTCCCAACTATTGCGTGGGCTGCTACGGATACAGTAGCAATAAAGCCAGCGCTCACCGCACTGAGTATGACTTTTCCATGCCCGCCGTACAAACACACTCATATGGAAGGGGCGGTCTCCCCCCCCAACAACAGTGCATTACATAACTGTAAAACGTATCATAACTGTGCACATATTATACTTATTTGATAAATACTATATCCCTTGGTTACTTGAACACGCTACAATATTATTAACCAGTGTCCTACCTGTTAGAAAATGTTCCCAACTTGAATTGACTGAATTTATTTGAAAAGTGGGCTTATAAACACATGAATACTTCTGTGTAATATATTTGTACATATATATATATATATATTTGAGAAGTACAATATAAGACGAGCAGAAGTTTCATTTGGGGGCCTTATTCCATTATAGTTTTTTTAATTTGCTGTGGGCCGATTCAAAATGGTCCGCGGGCCGCATTTGGCCCCCGGGCCGTAGTTTGGACACCCCTGATATAAGTGAAGGGCACGCTAACACAGGAGTCACACAAACCCAATTTAGTCTGGTCACAGATTAAAGGGGCTTTTTGGGTTGTCCCTCTCCTGTATCGTGTTCTATAGGTTTTAGTGCATGTCAATGGTCTGCAAAGGTTGGAATCCCTGCGTGTCACATGTCACAGTAGAGACACTCAATACAAAGTTAGAGAAGCAAACATATATTGGACCAATCGGAACGAGTCTAGATTAGGGTTGAAGGATTAATTGATTTGAAATTGAAATCGCGATTTTAAATGATGAGATTATCAAATCGCAAAGCCTGTGTTTTTTTTAAACATTTTTTTTTAAACATTTTTTTTTTACTTCTTGTGTGTCAGTCATCCACACCAATCAGAAGTGCTGTGCTCCACATGTACCAGCCATTGTTAACCAATCAGAAGTGGCCCATGATAGAAGGTGATAGACAGATTCATCCAATCACCTGCCAAGTGTTTTTGAAAGTGCCTGCCCTTTCCAAATGGCTTCCAATGGAGCATTCCTGATGGTCTGGTGAAACAAAGCATCTGAGTCAGGTTAGTGATGCTCCATCACATGTTTCTATTACAGGGTGAATCTTAAACTGAAGCTTGACTTTAAAGCAACCCAACGGAAGTTTAATGTAAGTTTAGTTATTTCACTCGTAGCTCGGGCTGCGGGGGTACTAGAGACGGGAGCACGTTGATACGACCTTCCGAGCCGGAGATATGGCCGCATTTTACAATAAACTTCCGTTGGGTCGCTTAAAAACTAATATCGCGAATCGCAATCGCAATATTTGTCAGGAAAATCGCAATTAGATTTTTTCCCAAAATCGTGCAGCCCTAGTCTAGATACGCCTATGAGTTATCTCAGAAATCAAGATTTGATATGCTACGAAAAAGCGTCTTCCCTCTCCTGATCAATGATAGGTTAGCAACCTGGCAGTGTGTCAGACTGATTGTGGATCAGCTCAACACGTCTTCCCTCTCCTCATCAATGATAGGTTAGCAACCTGGCAGTGTGTCAGACTGATTGTGGATCAGCTCAACACGTCTTCCCTCTCCTGATCAATGATAGGTTAGCAACCTGGCAGTGTGTCAGACTGATTGTGGATCAGCTCAACACGTCTTCCCTCTCCTGATCAATGATAGGTTAGCAGCCTGGCAGTGTGTCAGACTGATTGTGGATCAGATCAACACGTCTTCCCTCCTGCAGACTTGCTGCTTGTTTCCGTGCTTCTGCTTCCCAGGGCTGAAACCATAATCCCGTCCTCTGCTCTCTGTAATTACCATGCCGCCGTGCAGCCTTACGTAAACAGCTCCTCTGAAACAGGAACAAACCACAGAGCTCTGACCTGGAGTCTGCCAGTAAACCCAAAGATCAACAACGTGAGAGAGAGAAGAGCCCGCCTCCATGTGAGAGTGTCTCTGGAACAATGCTCCTATAGGCTGTTGTTGATGTAAAGGTTGCAGTCTGTATGTGTTTAGGTCTGTTGTTGTCTTTCCTTGCTGTGCTGTGATTGGCTGTGCAGCAACACAAACTGTAACCACGACAACAGTCAGCTGGTTCTGCAGGTTTATTGTTTTGATGCCATATCGCAGAAGATGATCTGGAGACGGCAACATGTGAGGGGAAGAAAATAGGCCAACCTGGCGTGTGATGCGTGTTCAAGCTGCAGACTCTATTGTTCTAACGCTTTTGTATCAGTGTTGTTTATACAGATGTGAGGGGGAGTACACATGATAGACAAATACTCAAATGATACCTGATGGGTCCTGGAATCGTTGAGAAAACGAGGTGCATTATGGTAGGTGAAGAAAAAGGCAGTTAAACTGGTTTATCCATTCATTTGAAGGTCTTTATTACAGATGTGAGGAATAATAGACTTTGTGAAAACATTACAAAATTCATTTGAGTTGGACTTGATAAAGGTCAAATCGTTTTGGCCAAGAAATGAGTAAAAACGAGCAACAGTGTTCAGGATGTATGCTTCCTTTCATCCGTTGATGGCCTGGAATATCCTACCCACCTCTCAACTTGTTTGATCCAAATCAACTTACAATACGTGCATTCAAAGGTTTTTAATACGATGACAGAAGATTACAGACACTCACACACTCACAGACGCTCAGAGAGACACACACACACATTAAGACATGCATAAAAGCACAACAATCAATATATACAAAATAACAGTCACTTCAATATCTGTGACAAATGTACATTAATGCAAGACCGTCCATAGCAGCGTGAAAAGTGGTGAAATACTTACTGTGCTACTTTCCACGTGTTAGGACTCATTCATCCACCTCTCTTTCAGACCTGTATATTATTAGGTGGTCACACACACACACACACACACACACACACACACACACACACACGCTCAGAGAGAGACACACACACACACACACACACACGCTCAGAGAGACACACACACACACACACACACACACACACACACACACACACACGCTCAGAGAGACACACACACACACACACACACACGCTCAGAGAGACACACACACACACACACACACACACGCTCAGAGAGACACACACACACACACACACGCTCAGAGACACACACACTCACACACACACACACTCACACTCACAGATGCTCAGAGACACACACACACACACACACACACACACACACACACACACACACACTCAGAGACACACACACACACACTCACACTCACAGATGCTCAGAGAGACACACACACACACACTCACACTCACAGATGCTCAGAGAGACACACACACACACACACACACACACACACACACTCAGAGACACACACACACACACACACACACACACACACACACACACACACACACCCACACACGCTCAGAGACACACACACTCACACACACACACACTCACACTCACAGATGCTCAGAGAGACACACACTCACACACGCTCACATACACACACACACACACACACACACACACACACACACACACACACACACACACACTCTCACTCTCACAGCTAGTCTCTAGATTTAGATATAGACGTCATCACTTCAAATGTCACCTTCTTATCTATTGAAACACTCTGCTTCAGTCCAGATGTATTGGCATGTGTCCTTTCACAAACTGCATCTGATACGAGGAAAGAAACTCACATTCAACTTGCAAATTGTGCATCAACTTCTTTAAATACTCTGTGAAATGAAACGTTGCAAAGGAGCCGGGCAGCAACACAACGTTTCTGACATTACCCACAGACAGGTAGGACACGATGAAGCTGCTCTTATATACTGGTATTACACATGATAAACTCTGTGGAAAGACTCTGGATTTGACCTGACAAAGGTGACGTAATCGCTGCAGGGTTCTTTGGTTCTCTCACCAGATAATGTCCTGAAATGCCATTAATAAATATCTCTCATGATAACTCTGTTGACCTGATCAGTTTGCAGGTCAACAGAGTTCACTTCTCCTCTCGATGCAGAGAGAGAGAGAGCCTCGTCTCACTCTCTGACTCACACATGGCTCACTTCCAGCCCAAGAGAGTATTGCTTTCAGTCCCGTCAGGTTCCCTGCTTCATGCTTGAAGGATTGCTTCCAGCTCAGTTTATTTGAGTGTCGCTGCATAATCATGGCTACCCGGTTTAGCTAGTTGAGCTTTGTTTTCACACCACATCGAAAGTGGGTGTGTGTGGTGCATAAATCACTGCGTGTGTGGGTGTGTGTGGGTGTGTGTGTGTGAGAAGGTGTGAGAGAGGAAGGGAGGGGGTTTTCGTAGTTATTAAGACGTTGAGATGACAAGCAATTACTGTTTCAACTCCCACTTCCTCGTCGCTTGGCACGGAAGGAAGCAGTTTGCATGACAAGAGGCAACGTTTGTGCTTTTTGCTTATCGCTTATCACTTGAGAGTCGGCGTGCTCCAAATAGTTCTGACCCTCTGAAACATGTTAGCAGTGTTTGTGCGGCGCCTTTAAAAGAATAGTGGGAGTGCAGCGGAGCCAACACTTAAGATAAGCAAGAATTTCAGTCAGGCACGGCATGAGGCTCTGTGTTTATGTGTAATTATGTTGTGTACGAGGGTGTGTTTGTGTCACGATGTCCGAGTTAAATGCCTGGGTGTGTGTGTGAGTGTGTGAGTGTGTGAGTGTGTGTGTGTGCTGCAGGATGAGGTGTGAACTAGTGTGTGTGTGTTCTTCACGTAAAGCTGCATTATGATAGGTGAAGAAAAGGCAAGCGTTGCATTTTTCAAGCTGCTGGTTTGAACCTTTTAGTGTGTGTGTGTGTGTGTGTGTGTGTGTGTGTGTGTGTGTGTGTGTGTGTGTGTGTGTGTGTGTGTGTGTGTGTGTGTGTGTGTGTGTGTGTGTGTGTGTGTGTGTGTGTGTGTGTGTGTGTGTGTGTGTGTGTGTGTGTGTGTGTGTGTGTGTGTGTGTGTGTGTGTGTGTGTGTGTGTGTGTGTGTGTGTGTGTGTGTGTGTGTGTGTGTTCTCCACACACTTAAGTTAGTACAGTGATAAAAGGCTCAGCTGTAATTCTGTAGTCATTTAAGGAAAACACACAATGCTGAAAAAGGTCAGGTGACTTTAAGTGAGAAGGAGATGAAGACATTTTCTCAGATAAAGGAGGTACTAGAGAGAGGTGAACTTAAAAACAGAAGCTATGTATGCAAGTGTAAGAAGAGGTAGTTCTCTGTACCCTTCCTTTGTTTCCATCGAGCCCCTTAGTCGCCTTAAACAGACAGTTGTAACACGTTCATTTCTTATTTCAAAGTGATCAATCACTATAAACAATACATTAAGTGACAGTTTGGCCCTTTTTGACCTAAACACAACACTGCCTTCTTGCCTCCCCATGTTTATTCCTCCAAATCTCTCACCAGGAGCCGTTGGCATACAGGTGCAGGTGTTCTTTATTTAGGAAGTTTGTCCCCTTTTTTGTCACGCCATCCTGTGGAATGTTTTGACTGAGAATCCCCCGCTGTGGGGGGTCTTCAGTCAGAGACCATGTGACGCTGCGTGTGAACTTTGAGACGTTTCACTCCGCCTGATTCATGTTTGTCATGTTTTGTAAAAAGCTGCCAATCTTCCCTTTGTTGCCTCAGAGTGGGGGGGGGGGGAGAATCCTCTGTGATGGGAACAGGCAGAGAGGCAAAAGTACACGCATCCTTTACTCAAGTAGAAGTACAGATACTCGTGTTTTAAAAATACTCTGGTAAAAGTAGAAGTACTGACTGAACTTCTTTACTCAAGTAAAAGTAAAGAAGTATGGGCTTTGAAATGTACTTCAGTAAAAAAGTACCCATAACTACCTGCTGACCAGTCAAGTCATATTACAGGATAATCAACTGACTGTGTGAACGTGAACATTAATAGAATATCCCCTCCCATCTTCAGAGCAATCTGACTATTATAATATTAGCGTTAAGAAAGCTTACTTAAATATCTGCCACAACATAAGTAACCGGATCAGAGTAACATTAAGTACAGTCCGCGGCACTGTGAGTGCAGACGTCGATGTGTCCCATTATCATTCATATCATATCACATCATAATGTATCATATATTTCCTTATCTGAGTCAGCTGAGCCGTATCTGGCCGTGCAACACTCACAGTGTCACATACTGTATGCAGAAGTATTATTTTAAGCAACACATTAAGTTGACGAAACACTAGAGTCAAATGTAATTAAAGTCAGATCGTGTCTTGGACGGGGCAGTGATTTCATAAACCTGTTAATGTACGCATTCAAACGCTTTTTCTTTTACCAGCTGTATTCACCTTGCAGGTGCAGCTTTGTGGCTATTATCCTGGATAAAGTGTTTAAGACATGGATGTTTAAAGTTTAACTTCTTCATATTTGTCTAATATTATAGTTGACTTTTCATTCAGGAAGTATGACGCTGCGCTGTCAGTACGCTTGTCCATGTTTGTGATTGGTCAAATGTTGCTAACCCCGCCCCTTTCATGTGAACGCACACTCTCAGCCGGACAGAGAAACCCTGGCTTGAGTTACAGAGTTGATAACCAGCGTCGTAGGACCGCTTAACGAGAGCGCGTTTGTTTTGGGTTAGTTAAGCCGGGTAACTCAAACATATGTTGAACTGGATTCGTAGTACAGGCGTCTGGAAATGATGGATACACGGATCGTGTTCAAATCAATAGGCACGCAATGACTCTAAATAATAATGATCACGCCACCAAACACACATTCAAACTAAAGGAACCAGCCTGTTTGGAAAATGTAAGAAGTAGAAAGTACAGGTATTTGTGTTCAACATGTGAGAAGTAGAAAGTACAGGTATTTGTGTTCAACATGTAAGAAGTAGAAAGTACAGGTATTTGTGTTCAACATGTAAGAAGTAGAAAGTACAGGTATTTGTGTTCAAAATGTAAGAAGTAGAAAGTACAGGTATTTGGGTTCAACATGTAAGAAGTAGAAAGTACAGGTATTTGTGTTCAAAATGTAAGAAGTAGAAAGTACAGGTATTTGAGTTCAAAATGTAAGAAGTAGAAAGTACAGGTATTTGAGTTCAACATGTAAGAAGTAGAAAGTACAGGTATTTGTGTTCAACATGTAAGAAGTAGAAAGTACAGGTATTTGTGTTCAACATGTAAGAAGTAGAAAGTACAGGTATTTGAGTTCAACATGTAAGAAGTAGAAAGTACAGGTATTTGTGTTCAACATGTAAGAGTAGAAAGTACAGGTATTTGAGTTCAACATGTAAGAAGTAGAAAGTACAGGTATTTGGGTTCAAAGTGTAAGAAGTAGAAAGTACAGGTATTTGAGTTCAACGTGTAAGAAGTAGAAAGTACAGGTATTTGAGTTCAACATGTAAGAAGTAGAAAGTTCAGGTATTTGTGTTCAAAATGTAAGAAGTAGAAAGTACAGGTATTTGTGTTCAACATGTAAGAAGTAGAAAGTACAGGTATTTGGGTTCAACATGTAAGAAGTAGAAAGTACAGGTATTTGTGTTCAAAATGTAAGAAGTAGAAAGTACAGGTATTTGAGTTCAAAATGTAAGAAGTAGAAAGTACAGGTATTTGAGTTCAACATGTAAGAAGTAGAAAGTACAGGTATTTGTGTTCAACATGTAAGAAGTAGAAAGTACAGGTATTTGTGTTCAACATGTAAGAAGTAGAAAGTACAGGTATTTGAGTTCAACATGTAAGAAGTAGAAAGTACAGGTATTTGGGTTCAAAGTGTAAGAAGTAGAAAGTACAGGTATTTGAGTTCAACGTGTAAGAAGTAGAAAGTACAGGTATTTGAGTTCAACATGTAAGAAGTAGAAAGTACAGGTATTTGAGTTCAACATGTAAGAAGTAGAAAGTACAGGTATTTGGGTTCAAAGTGTAAGAAGTAGAAAGTACAGGTATTTGAGTTCAACGTGTAAGAAGTAGAAAGTACAGGTATTTGAGTTCAACATGTAAGAAGTAGAAAGTTCAGGTATTTGTGTTCAAAATGTAAGAAGTAGAAAGTACAGGTATTTGTGTTCAAAATGTAAGAAGTAGAAAGTACAGGTATTTGGGTTCAACATGTAAGAAGTAGAAAGTACAGGTATTTGGGTTCAACATGTAAGAAGTAGAAAGTACAGGTATTTGAGTTCAACATGTAAGAAGTAGAAAGTACAGGTATTTGTGTTCAACATGTAAGAAGTAGAAAGTACAGGTATTTGTGTTCAACATGTAAGAAGTAGAAAGTACAGGTATTTGAGTTCAACATGTAAGAAGTAGAAAGTACAGGTATTTGGGTTCAAAGTGTAAGAAGTAGAAAGTACAGGTATTTGAGTTCAACGTGTAAGAAGTAGAAAGTACAGGTATTTGAGTTCAACATGTAAGAAGTAGAAAGTACAGGTATTTGGGTTCAAAGTGTAAGAAGTAGAAAGTACAGGTATTTGAGTTCAACGTGTAAGAAGTAGAAAGTACAGGTATTTGGGTTCAAAGTGTAAGAAGTAGAAAGTACAGGTATTTGAGTTCAACGTGTAAGAAGTAGAAAGTACAGGTATTTGTGTTCAAAATGTAAGAAGTAGAAAGTACAGGTATTTGTGTTCAACATGTAAGAAGTAGAAAGTACAGGTATTTGGGTTCAACATGTAAGAAGTAGAAAGTACAGGTATTTGGGTTCAACATGTAAGAAGTAGAAAGTACAGGTATTTGGGTTCAACATGTAAGAAGTAGAAAGTACAGGTATTTGGGTTCAACATGTAAGAAGTAGAAAGTACAGGTATTTGGGTTCAACATGTAAGAAGTAGAAAGTACAGGTATTTGTGTTCAAAATGTAAGAAGTAGAAAGTACAGGTATTTGGGTTCAAAGTGTAAGAAGTAGAAAGTACAAGTATTTGAGTTCAACATGTAAGAAGTAGAAAGTACAGGTATTTGTGTTCAAAATGTAAGAAGTAGAAAGTACAGGTATTTGGGTTCAAAGTGTAAGAAGTAGAAAGTACAAGTATTTGAGTTCAACATGTAAGAAGTAGAAAGTACAGGTATTTGTGTTCAAAATGTAAGAAGTAGAAAGTACAGGTATTTGTGTTCAACATGTAAGAAGTCAAAGTAAAAAGTCGTCAGAGAAATAAGTAGTGGAGTAAAGTACTGATACCAGAAAGATGTACTTAAGTACAGTAACAAAGTATTTGTACTGCACCACTTTCCCCCAGGAAGTGTGTTCTGACCTTTTCACACACATTGTATTTCATTGTGCACCAAGTTGGCAGTGAACCCTCTCCTCCTCGTCCTTCCTGAAGTCAGTATATGCAAATAATTGTTGGGCAATACATGAGGGTTATCACTCAACAAGTCAGCAGCTATTTTTATAACCTCTAATGATTCTCTTGCAATTGACAGTTCTGGGACATCATGAAAGGAAGTCATCCATTGTTTAGTTTATAGAGTATGTATACTATTGTGTGAGAGCAAGGTTGGTTTATTTAGAGGAAAGGTTACCTGTAACTCTTATGGTTAGTGAGTTGAACAGCACCTAAAAGACATTTCCTTTGCAGTGTTCCTCACATAAGGTCCCTATAAATGCATGACTTTACCAAAAACACCTGTTTTCATGTTGCTTTCCTGAGCGTTTATGTGCTGGGTTGTAAAACACAGTGGTATTTTAGTAATGGGAGAAAGATGACATGAGGTATATTTGTTTTACGCCTACATCTAAAAATGGCCAAATCACACTTTTTTGAAACCAAGAATGAGGAAGAAGCATATCATCTGGGGAAATGTGTCCAAAGTGAACTGAAGATGAAGGTTATTCATACGCATATCTGTCCTTTTGCACACCTGTAACCATTGAAATGATCTGACATGTTTCTTACTGAATCACACCTAAAACATCTTCATACGAAACTGTGTCACTCTGCAATCTGATTATATAATCATTTAAAACATATACTCTGATTGCATTTGTTAAATTGTATTTTTAGTCTCGTGTGTGTTTAACAGAGACATTACATTATTATTACATTACATGTCACTTGTTAGACGCTTTTATCCAAAGCCACTTACATACTCAGTACTGTGGACAATCCCCACTGGAGCACTTTGGGGTGAAGTGTCTCAGGGACACAACGACATGCTGACTGCAGTGGGACTCGAACTTGCTATCCCCTGATTCGAGGTCCAGCACACTACCCACTGAGCCACAGCCCCCCATATGACATATGTCAAGCATTTACATTTCAGGAGCCAAAAGGTATCCATCATTTCCTGGTCTTCTCTAAAGAAGAGGGACCAATGAAAACGTTGTCATGTTGCCGTTGTTCAGCATGGAAACATTCATTAGCTAACAATGACATTATTGTTCTATTAATATAAAGGGAGGTCAGGTACTCTTTAAAACAGCTGCTAGTTATGGGTACTTTTTACTGAAGTACATTTCAAAGCCCATACTTCTGTACTTCTACTTGAGTACAGGATGTGTGTACTTCTACTTGAGTAAAGGATGCGTGTACTTCTACTTGAGTAAAGGATGCGTGTACTTCTACTTGAGTAAAGGATGCGTGTACTTCTACTTGAGTAAAGGATGTGTGTACTTCTACTTGAGTAAAGGATGCGTGTACTTCTACTTGAGTAAAGGATGTGTGTACTTCTACTTGAGTAAGGATGCGTGTACTTCTACTTGAGTAAAGGATGTGTGTACTTCTACTTGAGTAAAGGATGCGTGTACTTCTACTTGAGTAAAGGATGCGTGTACTTCTACTTGAGTAAAGGATGCGTGTACTTCTACTTGAGTAAAGGATGTGTGTACTTCTACTTGAGTAAAGGATGCGTGTACTTCTACTTGAGTAAAGGATGCGTGTACTTCTACTTGAGTAAAGGATGCGTGTACTTCTACTTGAGTAAAGGATGCGTGTACTTCTACTTGAGTAAAGGATGTGTGTACTTCTTGAGTAAAGGATGTGTGTACTTCTACTTGAGTAAAGGATGTGTGTACTTCTTCTTGAGTAAAGGATGCGTGTACTTCTACTTGAGTAAAGGATGCGTGTACTTCTTGAGTAAAGGATGCGTGTACTTCTACTTGAGTAAAGGATGTGTGTACTTCTTGAGTAAAGGATGTGTGTACTTCTACTTGAGTAAAGGATGCGTGTACTTCTACTTGAGTAAAGATTTGTGTACTTCTTGAGTAAAGGATGTGTGTACTTCTACTTGAGTAAAGGATGCGTGTACTTCTACTTGAGTAAAGGATGCGTGTACTTCTACTTGAGTAAAGGATGCGTGTACTTCTTGAGTAAAGGATGCGTGTACTTCTACTTGAGTAAAGGATGTGTGTACTTCTTGAGTAAAGGATGTGTGTACTTCTACTTGAGTAAAGGATGTGTGTACTTCTACTTGAGTAAAGGATGTGTGTACTTCTTCTTGAGTAAAGGATGCGTGTACTTCTACTTGAGTAAAGGATGCGTGTACTTCTACTTGAGTAAAGGATGCGTGTACTTCTACTTGAGTAAAGGATGCGTGTACTTCTACTTGAGTAAAGGATGCGTGTACTTCTACTTGAGTAAAGGATGCGTGTACTTCTACTTGAGTAAAGGATGCGTGTACTTCTACTTGGGTAAAGGATGCGTGTACTTCTACTTGGGTAAAGGATGCGTGTACTTCTACTTGAGTAAAGGATGCGTGTACTTCTACTTGAGTAAAGGATGCGTGTACTTCTACTTGAGTAAAGGATGCGTGTACTTCTACTTGAGTAAAGGATGCGTGTACTTCTACTTGAGTAAAGGATGCGTGTACTTCTACTTGAGTAAAGGATGCGTGTACTTCTACTTGAGTAAAGGATGCGTGTACTTCTACTTGAGTAAAGGATGCGTGTACTTCTACTTGAGTAAAGGATGCGTGTACTTCTACTTGAGTAAGGATGCGTGTACTTCTACTTGAGTAAAGGATGCGTGTACTTCTACTTGATAAAGGATGTGTGTACTTCTTCTTGAGTAAAGGATGCGTGTACTTCTACTTGAGTAAAGGATGCGTGTACTTCTTCTTGAGTAAAGGATGCGTGTACTTCTACTTGAGTAAAGGATGCGTGTACTTCTTCTTGAGTAAAGGATGCGTGTACTTCTACTTGAGTAAAGGATGCGTGTACTTCTTCTTGAGTAAAGGATGCGTGTACTTCTACTTGAGTAAAGGATGCGTGTACTTCTACTTGAGTAAAGGATGTGTGTACTTCTACTTGAGTAAAGGATGTGTCCTCTCTGGAGAGGTTTCATTGCACCTACTCTGTATGTTTGTGACACATTTCAATGAAGGCGTGGAAAATGGATCCAAAGTTGGTCACAACAATCAAACAGCTGCCACTTTACTCATGAAGGATTCTCATTCAGGTTGAACACGTGGCGTGGGCGGTGGCTTCTCTTAAGATCAACAATGTTACATGGCTAATTTGTATGGGAAAGTTACCAGTGGCCTACATTGAACCAGCAAGTCATTCACGTTTGTTTTGGCACGAGACGACGGTGCAGGAATGCTATTGACAGTTTATTGTTAGTGGAGACATTCTGATGATGTTTTTATACGCCACTAAATCATCCTCTGGAAATACTTATTTATATAAATAGTTATCACCGCAACTAACCGTATTTAATTCTGTCTTAATGTACATTATTTCATTTTATATTCTGTTCTTGTACATATCATATTTTATTTACACGTATATAGAGTTTTTGCACCATTTTGTATTTTATTACATATGTTGCATTGTTGGAGGAGCTCAATTGTTGATTTTTGCTTGAGAAATCCACATTTCGATTGAAATTGAGAAACTGGGATCGACGCTAGGCAAAATAAATACCGACAAATATCATGATAATGTATTAATCATTAAGGAAACTGCTATTTTTTGTAAAAAAAGTTGCTGTTCACTGGGTTTTATATCAGATCACAGTGAATATCTTTTGATTTTAGTCTGAGAAATCCACATTTTGAGAGAATTTGAGAAACTGGGATCGATAGTAGAAATAAAAATACAGACAATTATGAATACTTGATTAATCGTTTAGGAAATAGCCACTATTTTATTATATATGTTGCATTGTTGGAGGAGCTCAGGTCAGAAGAATTTCATTGCCATTTCTACACTGTAGCTTTGTGCATACGACAATAAAACCTTTTGAGTTTGAATCTTTGAATCTAAAGACGCCCCCTCTTCTTGCGTTTCCCCTGCAGACTCAGGCCTGGTGGTTCCCAGCGTGACCTTCGACCTTCATAAGCGTTTGTTAGCGTCTGCAGAGCGCTGGGGTCTGTCTGTGGAGCGCCGGCTGGAAACCATCGGGGTGTGTTCCAGTCAGATGGCCCTCACTCTGCTGGGGGGACCAAACAGGTGAGAAAATACACTCATGCCTGCAGGAATGAGTCCGAAATACCTGGGAATGAGTTAGCATTTTACTACTTCTGGTTCCCTTTTCTTGTAGCCAACATTTTTTATGAAAGTGTTGTTGTGAAATGCCTGAAATAAGGTCTGTGGTGAACACAAGCTGAAGAGATTTTTATGTTTTGCTCGGCGGCATAAAATACCCCACAGGTGAGAAAAACACTGGTGTCATAAGGGAAGAAAAGAGTGGTGCAGGAATGAGTCCTCAAACCCTGGAATGAGTGTGTTTTACTACTGGAGGTTCCCTTTCCTTGTAGTCAACATTTTTTGTTTGCAAGTGTTGTTAAATGCATGAAGTAAGCTCTTTCTTTGACACACGCTGAAGTAAATACGTCAGTAAATACCCCACTGGAGAATTTAAAAACGACAGTTGCCAACAAGTGTCTAAATGAGACGACTAAACGTCATCACGCCCAACATTAGCCACCTTTAGCTTAGCGGAGTACTCTTCCTCCTCTCACCTGTGGTCTTTTTATAGTGCTGACATCCTGATTGATGAGCCAACAATGATGCTATCAGGTGTTTGGTCAGGTTTCTTGATCATTGGTCCATGTGTGAGGCATTTTGAATATCAGTGTTTTAAACCAGCTAACACGTGACTTCATGTCAGATGCCTGTGTCTCACGTGGAGAAACGTGTGCAGTGGTTTGCAAAAAGTGCCATGTTGATTTGCAAATTGTGTGAAAAGCTGAAAACGTGTTTTGGAGATTTGAGCCGATGTTTTGCTCTTTGAGTGTCAGTTAAAATAATTGTGCTTTATGTATAATTTTAGTGTGTTAGCAATCGAGAAAAACTGTAACGGAGCGTCCACACAGCAGCGTTAAAAAATCTTGAAACGCTTCTGCCCATTCACTTTGAATGGGGTGACGTCACTTTGCCTCACTTTTCGCCGAACTGCATTGTGGGAAGCAGAGCGGAGATTTCCAGGCATCTCAGGATTCAAAGTTGAACAATGTTCAACTTTGGAAGCTGAGGTGGAAGCGTCAGCCAATCAAATCCCGTGTACGCAAATCTGACAGTTCAAGCGCTAGCCAATCAAACCGCGTGTATGCTGGGAGAGACAGACCGCAGGTCATTTCCTCATATTCCAAAACATGGAGGAGAAATTAGCGGTAGGGAATCACCCGGTGCTTTATGACCAGTCCCTATTTACCTACCGGGATACAAACCGGAGGAGCCAGGCATGGAGGGAGGTGGCAGAGACAGTGGTATGTTTTCGCCTGTTTGGGGAGTTTATATCCAGTTTACTTCGGGCTTTTTTGCTTCGTATGTCGCGGGCGGGAGATTCATGTGATTGGTTGTTGGTGCCTTGCTCGCAAAAAATCCTCAAGCTTCAGATACGCCCACCTCCAAGATTTTTTTAACGCTGCTGTGTGGACGCTCCGTAATTGAATTGTGATTGAAGCTAGTCTGATACTGGAACACATGGCTTCACTGTAGTTGAATTGTGACTGAAGCTAGTCTGATACTGGAACACATGGCTTCACTGTAATTGAATTGTGACTGAAGCTAGTCTGATACTGGAACACATAGCTTCACTGTAATTGAATTGTGACTGAAGCTAGTCTGATACTGGAACACATGGCTTCACTGTAATTGAATTGTGACTGAAGCTAGTCTGATACTGGAACACATGGCTTCACTAATTGAATTGTGACTGAAGCTAGTCTGATACTGGAACACATGGCTTCACTAATTGAATTGTGACTGAAGCTAGTCTGATACTGGAACACATAGCTTCACTAATTGAATTGTGATTGAAGCTAGTCTGATACTGGAACACATGGCTTCACTAATTGAATTGTGACTGAAGCTAGTCTGATACTGGAACACATAGCTTCACTAATTGAATTGTGACTGAAGCTAGTCTGATACTGGAACACATGGCTTCACTGTAATTGAATTGTGACTGAAGCTAGTCTGATACTGGAACACATGGCTTCACTGTAATTGAATTGTGACTGAAGCTAGTCTGATACTGGAACACATGGCTTCACTGTCATTCATTTTAATCTGAAGAATGTGCATCCAGGTGCCAAACGATCCCTGTGTGAGCAGTTATATAATCATTACAGCTGGTATGTCCTACTTTTTGTTGACATGTCATGTTTCCCTGTTTCCATGGCAATCGTCTTTACGACCGTGTTTCTACACACGTTACACGATGTTCACCTCACACACGCCCAGGGCCTGTTTTCTCACAAAAGCTGTGCAGAAGTTGAAAACATGTGAGATCTGCTGCGTGTTGTTTGGCTGCTCTGAAGATCAGAGAACAGGACGCTGAGGATCAAATATCAAACTGGTTTACTGTCTCAGATCCTTTCAACTAATTCAAGGTTTGATTTGCATGCTTAGTTATTGTGAATGGTAGAAAGATCACACCATAAACATCTATTTATGAAATGTTTTGGATCCAGTCTTACTGGTCAATCATCAATATATGGACTCTGTTGATGGCTTAATGCCGTTTTATTATTCATTTTAATTATTATATTTGTTCGCTGAGGATCAAATATCAAACTGGTTTACTTTCTTTTGATCAATTCAGCTCCATGTGTGTCTCCAACATATTAAGAAAAAGGACATAAGACAACAAAATAATAACAATAATAATAAAAAATTGTGCAAATGAACAGAGTACGATACATTTGAATAATAATCAGAAACAGGTTTATCACCAGGTAGGTTGACATTTGACTTGGTGTCATGCTGCATACATCAAAAATAACAATAACAAATATTAGAAATAATAACAAATATAGCAGTATGTACATAGAAATAGAAAGGAATAAAATATTGAATACAATTCGGCAGTAAGAAAACAGATATTGTGTACAAAACTAATAGTGCAGGTGAAAGAAACTATGATTGAGCTGTTTGAGCTGAAGTCTGATTTAAGATCAAAGAACAGGAACGCTGAGGATCAAATATCAAACTGGTTTACTGTCTCAGATCCTTTCATCCATTTAGCTCCATGCGAGTCTCAAGTTCACTCTGGAACTACTGTTCTCAGATCAGGTGTGATGTGTATTGTTATTACACACAATATAATGGTTGTTCAGTGTTCTCTATCCCCTGCAGACAACTCCTGCTCTTCATACTCAAAGTGTGCTCAGAAAAAACACCTTTCCATATTTCCTTGCTTGCACGTCCAGTAATAAAAACAACTAATGGATCATTGTAAAGCTGGGGCAGTGAACAGATGGTGAACATGGCTTTTTTTTATGGCTTGATGCTGTTTTTTTTTATATCTATTTTAATTATTATATTTGTTAGTTATTGTCTTTTATTTTGTTATTTATCATCATTAACTGTTGTTATGCCCTTTTCTTTGACTTTTAGTACATCTTATTGCAGGCTTATATACAGATTTCGGGTCATTTATCCTAACGTGAACAATAATACAAACTGAGTTCACAAATTGGACCAACTTGCAAAACTACAGAGGACTTGTTGAACAGATGTGTTTTAAAGAAGCTCTAATGGCGCGTTTCCACTACAGCGCGGAGCACGGTTTAAGAGGGCTGTGACGTCAGCAGCCCGTCTTTGGTTGCGTTTCCACTTGGCCTAGTACCGGCCGGCGGGTCCTAATTCACAGTTTTTCTGGCCTCATAAAATCATGGGTCTAGGGCCAGAGACAACGAGGCTGAGTCGGGCTGAGTATGCTAAACTAGAGAGAGCATCGCTGGCAAGGGGGCTACAACTACAACAAGATGGACATATTTGACCGTGATTTAATTGTAATACACGTTTCAAAATGATGCCGAAGTAACAACATACTGATACCGGTTAGTAAAAACCATGAATTAATGCTTTGTCAAGTCTGCAGACAGACGGCAGGCGAAAAACCTTTTAAAATGCGTGTTTTCTAAATGGAGATTGGCTAAGCTAACGCAGTATATGCTCCGACCGTCCACACTCACAACAACGGCCTATACAGACATAAATAAAGCAGCGACTGTATTCTCCATGACACAGGCAGTCTGTGGTTTGTACTTGTTTAACTTTTGTCTAGTTTCTGAACATATATGAGGAGCTGTGAGCTCTGAGTGCTAACAGCTAACGGCTGTGTTGTTTTTCTGGGGTTCTCTGAAGATCACGTCACGGCTCCGCCTACACTGCGTTACTATAGATACTACCCCAGTTCCTAAACTGTAATGGAAATGCGCCATAAAGTGAGCCAGTCCTAACGAGGCCTAGCCATACCGAGCGAGGCTGTGTAGTGGAAACGCGCCATTAGAGACTAGTTGTGTTCCTGTTCTGTTTGGTACCAAATGACGAGCCAGGAAAGTGTAACTGTGATTTCATAATGTGTTCTTATTGTTGTGATGAAGTCCTAGTGTAAGTCGCTGGTTTAGAATAGACACATGCTATGTTTACTGGCAGGATAAAGGACTCCCTGATGCCTTTCAACACGTCTCATGAGGACATATTGTATAGTTTGCACACACTGGTTATACGTTCTGAGGCAAGAATATTCATGGCACTTGGACCATCGTTGGACTTCTTTAATAATGTTTCAGTCGCCCCAGAGAACCTCTCTTTGTCCTCGTAAATAGACTCCCTTGACTCCACTGTAAAAAGTGCTTTTAAGGTTTGCCAAATATGAACCCTATGTAACCAGATTGTCTCCTGGTTCAGTTATTAGACAGATCCAATGCGACATCATGTGTTCATTGATGGGTTTTTGATTCACTTGGTTGCACGTTCTCTCTGGGGTAAGAGGACATATTGTCTAATTTACAAACTCCACACTGGTTTCTCTCTGGAGTTCATCTCTTCCCTGTTATGTCCCCAGACTGACCCCTAAGAACGGCCACCAGCGGCCCGTGGTGGTGCTCCTGTGCGGGCCTCACCTGCAGGGGGCGCAGGGCGTCAGCTGTGGACGACACCTGGCCAACCACCAGGTGGAGACGGTCCTCTTCCTGCCAAACTGCCTCAAGATGCAGGAGTGTGTGAGCAGAGAGGTGACGCTGTACAGCCGGAGCAGCAGCCAGCAGGTGGCCAGCAGCAGAGGTGACACACACACACACACACACACACACACACACACACACACACACACACACACACACACACACACACACACACACGCATACATACATACATACATACATACATACATACATACATACATACATACACACACACACACACACAATGCAGGAGTGTGTGAGAAGTGACGCTGTACAGCAGGTGGCCAGCAGCAGAGGTGACACACACACACACACACACACACACTCACACTCACACTCACACTCACACTCCTTTACACCAGAGGCCTCAGAGATCTGAACTAATAACTTTCAATAAACATCCATTTAAGGGTTGAATCAAAACCCCTGCTGTCCTTAAACAGACCGTAATGAGACATTAGGATGAGTTTACAACGATTATAGTTGTTTACTGTTCATTTATTAATATTTTTTAACATTTATTAATTGTTTTAGGTCATTTCTGACGACAAAATCTCAAAGATTCTCAGTGTTTTGTGTTTTTATTGTGAAAAAGACCTGGTTTCTTTACCCCTGAACCACATATAATTTAGTTTTAAACAAAAGAAGACATTCGAGGAAGTCATTTGGTACACACACACACACTCACACACACTCCAACTCACACAAACTCCCACTCACACACACACACACACACACACACACACACACACACACACACACACACACACACACACACACACACTGAAGTGACACGGATGGAGCAGATCCTGATGGGTGTGTGGAATGTTTTTTAAATGTAGTCTTTAGATGTAAGAGCGGTTGGTCCATTTAAAGTCTCTCCAGGTAAACTTGGCCAGGAATCGCAGCAACACAGAGTTTAAACTATTACCATAGAAGAACTGATATGAGTAACATACAAATGATCAGATGAAACATGTGCAACCTTTACTCTCAACATTGTACACCTGGACCTGAGCAAGAGGCAGATACAAGTTTGGCATCATGACATTTCCCTAAACCAGTTGTGAATTCAATGCAAACGTCGCCCTCTAGTGGACGTACACCTCAACACATTGCAAATCCCTTTAGAAAGAACAAGTCTTTGTTATCTTTGGCTTATTAAACACAAGTAAGAACAACTTCAAAAGCAGACAAGCCGTGAGTAAATGAAAACACGTTCATGTCACACAAATAAAAGTGTTGAGGCAAGAATATTGCTGGCCCTTGGGGGGTGTTGGACTGCTTTAATGATGCTTTAGTCGCCATAGAGAACTTAAAGCGCCTCAAAATGTCTAACTGGCTGAACAGAGGAGAGGATTTACCTGCCAGGTGCTTTTCTTATGCTGCCTCCCCTTCAGCTCCGCCTACATCATGTCTCTTCTTTGCCTCCTCCACTCACATCTCCAATGGTTGGCAGCGTGAGGAAAGGTTAGGGAACAGGAAATAAACCATAGACAAATAAAAAGCACACCTCTCTTGTTCCTCGTCCTTTCTGTAAACTGTTGGGTCAGTGGCTTTTAAAGGTTTGCCAAATATTAGGCCTGCCATTGAAACAACCCTACTCTAAACAAAGTGTTTCCAGAATGTCTCCTGGTTCAGTTATTAGACAGATCCCATGCAACATCATGTATCAGGGTTGCCAACTCTCACGCATCTGGCGTGTGACACACGCTTTCACTCTCAATCTCACGCTCTCACGCTGCCCAAACTATTCTCACGCCAAAAGCAAGAATACCGAAGACTAGAAACGGTTTTGAAAACTTTTGTCACGTAGTGATCGTCTTCTCAATAGAACATCTTTGATAATGTCTTCTGGCCAATCAGAATCACGATAACGGCGTGGTGTTGTTGCAGGAAGTCCCGACGGAGAATACTTTTGCGGTAGTACATCTCTATACATCGATACAACATTACGTGTTGATTGAAATCAACACGTAATGAAATAAGACCCCACGGTTTGATGATTGATAGGTGTGTGGGCTGTCTTTCATTTTGACACACAGAACAATGGGGGCTATCCACCCTTATCCACAATGTAAAGTAATTCACACAGCCTCTTCCCTCTTCTCTCTGTGAGGAGCAGCAGGTTCAGCTTTCAGAACAAAGTAACAAAAAACTAAAATGGCATTCATTTTTTTTAAACATGTCGTGTAGTAATAGATTTATTTATTTTTCTTCTCAAGAGAGTACCAGAATGTATATTTTATGTTAGTATTTAAAAAAATCTCCTGGGGGAGAATCCCCCCAGACCCCCTGCAGGGGTTGGGTTTTCAGCAGGTCAACTCTTTCACCTGTGGGGAAATTGCAGGATTGGCTCCAGGTCGCCCTTTTTATTTACTACAAGACGAATGTGCCTTTTTATTTCATACAGTTCAATTTGGATTGAGAGAGGGAAATCATCTAAACCTCACGCGTGGCGTTTCACTGTCGGGGGGAGCGTGTATGTAATTACATTGCAAATACTGACTTGAGCCCCATCACTGTATGGGTTAGCCCTACCATGGATTACGCAACAAAAATACTCTGGAGCCGCAACTGCCGACCCGTATTGCGCATGCGCAGATCTAAAATCCAGTAGAAATGATAAAAAAGTAAAAGTCTGCTGCTTATTGTTCTACTTGGCCAAAATAGAGTCAAAGAGTATATGAGAGTGAGAGTGTGTTAATTAATATATTTGGCAGTTTGGAGTAAGTCTGTAGATTTGTTTGTGTGTGTGTTTCATGTATAGGCCTCTCACGATAATTAATTTTGTTGGATACATTTTCCCGGAAATTATTGCGATAAACGATAATATTGTCGGCACCGTTGTATGACCATTTTAGACCACTGACACAATGATAATATATAATAATAATTCAAGTACATCCTTTCAAACTGCTAGTCACATCCTCATGTAAATGGCAATTTATCGAGGTCAGAAAAGTTATCGAGTTCATTTTTATTTATCGTACGATAAGTCAATTAATTGTTTATCGCGACAGGCACACAATAAAACAGTGGAAACAAACATGTTTGACTTTCATTAGTGAATGAAACTGTGTGCCCTTTATAGTCTGTGTCCATTATTGTGTATTTGTATATATTGTATATATATCCTATATGCTAACACGATAGCAGTCATTTTGTGCGCATATGTGTAATTAAACCGAATGAAACCCATGATATCAAAATCTCACTCCAGCCAGGTACCCAAAGTTGGCAACCCTGATGTATTACTTGATACATATGCTGTATATACTGCTACTTAATAACGTGTGCACTATACTTCTGCTGTTGTAACACCGTGAATGTCCTCGTTACAGGACAAATAAATACATTCTGGCGTCTCTTTATCCTCTCCGTCAAAAAGTGTTTTCCAGAATGCCTCTTGGCTCAGTTATTAGACAGATCCTATACAACGACATAAGATAAGTCCTCGTTACAGTACAAATAAATACGTTCTGGCGTCTCTTTCCCTCTCCTCAGACCTGCCTCAGACCCCAGTGGATCTGGTCATAAACTGCCTGGACCACCATGAGAACCCCCTGCTGAGAGAGCAGTCCTGGTACCAGTCAGCCGCTCTCTGGGCCAATCAGAACCGAGCTCCGGTGCTGAGCATCGACCCGGCGGTGGGCACCGTGCCTCAGAGCGTGGAGGCAAAGTGGACCCTGTTCCTGGGCCTCCCTCTGGATGTGGAGCAGACGGAGAGCAAGGTCTACCTCTGTGACGTCGGCATCCCAAAGAGGGTGTTCCAGGAAGTGGGAATCAGCTACCACTCGCCCTTCGGATGCAAATTTGTCATTCCTCTGCACACGGCATAAAAATGTGCTCTGGAAAAACTGAAACGTTGACTTGAATTGAATGTTTGATGTCCACAGATGTGACATAACTGTATTAGGGTCCACTTAATAACTAACCTACTGCAGTTATGAGACATTTGTTGACATAATACATCAAATGAAAGTCAATGTTTTCCGAGCACATTGACATCACTTTGGTTTAAAGGTACCTCTAAATATATGTAGCAATAGCCTAAGAGCAACAACACCACATGATGGAAACTCCCGGGGTTTCGTTGCGTGCGGACCCTCTTGTTTTTGCAAAAGAAAGCGGCTTCCTGTCCGTCTCCGTGTTGTGATAAGGGCTCTGAGACGAGGTGGACATGTTTACAAAATGCTGACCACTGCGAGTCTGTCTGTGACCTCTGACCCTGAGACACACTTCCTGTTTCCTAATTCAGATTGTGATCCTGACCCCGTGACCTTTTGCACGACTGCCAACACAAACCCGACATCCATGTTTTGTTATTTTGATGTAATGCCATTTTGTACTCGCTTAAACGGGTGGTGTTGTGATGATGTAGCACGTTTTTCACTGAGAGGGGGGGGGATGTATATTTGTATTTATTTTTGGGACACGTCTCAGGAACAATGGTTTGACTTTATATTTGCATTTATGGCACATCTTTCTACTGAAATTAAAAGTGTTAGGGGGCTCGCCTGGGGATTAATCTTCAAAGTCTCGACGATTAAAACGTGTTTTTTTTTAAGCACACATTCCACGGAGCAACTTCATCTCTGGGGATTATAGCTAGTTCGTTGTGAAGAAACCTAATTATTTATCATTAAACATTTTCCTTTGACACATCAGAGAACCACTTTGTCTCTCGTGGTCATCTTGTGTTAAACCTCAGAGCAGAACACATTACTGATAAAGGGAGAAAGCCTTATCGTCAGTGGCAGCTACGCTCTTCTGAAATGACGCTGGTATCTTCTTTAAAAGCGTTTTGTTTTTTCAACCAGCAAAAATACAGCACTTCAATTTAAAACCTCAGAGTTGTGATTTTATAAATGTCTGATTGATAAGGAATACTTTACTTTAAAGAAGGCAGTGTTTTTGGTATGGAAAAGTAAATAACTTATCGATTTGGTATCAGCTTTTCACCTTGTGCTACTTTGAATGATTGAAAAACAAATCCCACGTACCGCACTCATTCATGAATTTTCCCTAAAACCTTTCTATTTAAAACACTTCTGCATTAACACTGACAGCTTGAGCTACTCTTCGGTGTGTGTGTGTTAAATAGAGAGAAACTGCATGTGTTTGTAAACTTTATTTGAAGAGTATACCAGTACATTGATGAGATTATACTCCATGATTTGTGTGAGTTTCATACCGTATCTTTACTTCAATTCGTCAAGACTTTTCCCAGTTGTTTAATGATCATTCAACGTGGAGATGTGCCAGTTAAAATAACGTTTTCTCTACAAATTCAAGGTGACACGGGGTGAACAATGTATATACAAGTTGTGGGTGAAGTATTAACGTTCGCACTCTGAGTATTATTGTAATGCTCTTCACCAATCAGCAGCCTCTGAATTGAGTTTAATGAAAGGGCTGAATTGTATATTTTGTGTAAAGTGGTGGCCTCGCATTTCTAGTATTTAGGGCTGTAAAAAAAGTCCCGTTGATATTCTGAGGAGATGCAGATGCTTCGATGACACTATATGCAGAGGAAAGAATAAAATAAATGCAAACACTATAAACTGTATGATCTGAGTCAAGGTTATTGAGACACTGTATTTAAGTATTTCCATTTAAAATGTGTATATAACTCCATTGAGTTAAAAGGGAACACTGTACTGTGCTTTTTCAGGAAGGTAAGTTAGATTGATGATATTTCTGATCGCCATTTGAAATGAAACAAACACAAAATAGACCTTGCCTTGAATACATTGCCTGGTAGTACCAGTGTAAGGTTTAATATACATTTTCATTACTTTCCTAATGTAACATGCATTCTGTAAACTATATAAATACATACATTTGTTGTGTTTTTTTTTTTTTTAATATGCAATGTAAGGAAAAAACGACTCGTAAAATCCAATGTCTTTACGACTTTTGAAAGAGTTACATGAGACATGATTTCTGATTATTCTTTGAATTGGTTCAGCAGCGAATAAAGTATTGTCTATAGTATAATGGTGCAAAAGTAGAATCATACACCTGGCACCTGGTTGTCATAGGGACCAGTGTGGTAAGACTTGTTAAAATATGTAAAATTATGTCGGTATCAATCACACAAATCCACTCTATCTTATACTGAAGATCCATCCATCAGTAACTAGTCCTCCATCAGTAACTAGTCCTCTATCAGTAACTAGTCCTCCATCAGTAACTAGTCCTCTATCAGTAACTAGTCCGCCCTCAGTAACTAGTCCATCAGTAACTAGTCCATCAGTAACTAGTCCTCCCTCAGTAAGTCCTCCAGTAACTAGTCCTCCCTCAGTAACTAGTCATCAGTCAGTAACTAGTCCTCCATCAGTAACTAGTCCTCAGTCAGTAACTAGTCCTCCATCAGTAACTAGTCCTCCATCAGTAACTAGTCCTATCAGTCACTATTCCTCAGTCAGTAACTAGTCCTGTATCAGTAACTAGTCCTCCATTAACCATCAGTAACTAGTCATCAGTCAGTAATTAGTCCTTGATCAGTAACTAGTCCATCAGTAACAAGTCCTCCCTCAGTAACTAGTCCTCCATCAGTAACTAGTCCTCCCTCAGTAACTAGTCCTCTATCAGTAACTAGTCCGCCCTCAGTAACTAGTCCTCCATCAGTAACTAGTCCTCCATCAGTAACTAGTCCTATATCAGTAACTAGTCCTCTATCAGTAACTAGTCCTCCATCAGTAACTAGTCCTCTATCAGTAACTAGTCCTCCATCAGTAACTAGTCCTCTATCAGTAACTAGTCCATCAGTAACTAGTCCTCCATCAGTAACTAGTCCATCAGTAACTAGTCCTCCCTCAGTAAGTCCTCCAGTAACTAGTCCTCCCTCAGTAACTAGTCATCAGTCAGTAACTAGTCCTCCATCAGTAACTAGTCCTCAGTCAGTAACTAGTCCTCCATCAGTAACTAGTCCTCCATCAGTAACTAGTCCTCTATCAGTCACTATTCCTCAGTCAGTAACTAGTCCTGTATCAGTAACTAGTCCTCCATTAACCATCAATAACTAGTCATCAGTCAGTAATTAGTCCTTGATCAGTAACTAGTCCATCAGTAACAAGTCCTCCCTCAGTAACTAGTCCTCCATCAGTAACTAGTCCCCCCTCAGTAACTAGTCCTCTATCAGTAACTAGTCCTCCATCAGTAACTAGTCCTCTATCAGTAACTAGTCCTCTATCAGTAACTAGTCCATCAGTAACTAGTCCTCCATCAGTAACTATTCCTCAGTCAGTAACTAGTCCTCCATCAGTAACTAGTCCTCAGTCAGTAACTAGTCCTCCATCAGTAACTAGTCCTCCATCAGTAACTAGTCCTCTATCAGTCACTATTCCTCAGTCAGTAACTAGTCCTGTATCAGTAACTAGTCCTCCATTAACCATCAATAACTAGTCATCAGTCAGTAATTAGTCCTTGATCAGTAACTAGTCCATCAGTAACAAGTCCTCCCTCAGTAACTAGTCCTCCATCAGTAACTAGTCCCCCCTCAGTAACTAGTCCTCTATCAGTAACTAGTCCTCCATCAGTAACTAGTCCTCTATCAGTAACTAGTCCTCTATCAGTAACTAGTCCATCAGTAACTAGTCCTCCATCAGTAACTATTCCTCAGTCAGTAACTAGTCCTCCATCAGTAACTATTCCTCAGTCAGTAACTAGTCCTCCATCAGTAACTAGTCCTTGATCAGTAACTAGTCCATCAGTAACTAGTCCTCCATTAACCATCAGTAACTAGTCATCAGTCAGTAATTAGTCCTTGATCAGTAACTAGTCCATCAGTAACTAGTCCTCCCTCAGTAACTAGTCCTGTATCAGTAACTAGTCCTCAGTTAATAACAAGTCCTCCCTCAGTAACTAGTCCTCCATCAGTAACTAGTCCTCCCTCAGTAACTAGTCCTCCATCAGTAACTAGTCCTCCCTCAGTAACTAGTCCTCCATCAGTAACTAGTCCTCCCTCAGTAACTAGTCCTCCATCAGTAACTAGTCCTCCCTCAGTAACTAGTCCTCCATCAGTAACTAGTCCTCCAACTAGTCATCCATCAGTAACTAGTCCTCCATCAGTAACTAGTCCTCCATCAGTAACTAGTCCTCCACCAGGTGACGCCTCACCTGTTGACCACGTGGTCGCGCTCACACACTGCTAGCCCCGTGGCTGTTCTACTCCCCTCTGCGCATGCGCGTCCCATTCACTGAGCGGATCCCATTTCCTCCAGCAGCAGCAGCAGGCCTCGTAGACTTCATACACACACACACACACACACGCTCACACACAGAGATAGATACACACACGTAAACATACACACATATGCAGCCGGAGTACGGACAGCAGTCAAAGCAAAGCCTCGTTTTGGGATCTTAAACCTGGATGCCCCCCCGGACAGGAGTCCTCCTCATGGGTGTGAATCGGTAGTTTTTCAGCAACATCTGGTCGCTTGTCCGTTTTATTTCGGGTGAGTTGAGCTCTGTTTTGTGTCGTTGTGTTGCTGTGGGGAAGCTCCATGATAGCTCACATTGTCCGGCTGTGTATTCCTGTATTTCTGTGGCCTTTACTCCATATCCACTAACGGCGTTTAACGGTTTTCCCTTTGAAAACGTCTAACGGTTTTTAACGGTTTTCCCTGGCAACCGTAGCTCTGCATGGTTGCTAACTAGCTGCGGTTAGCTTTAGCGGCTAGTTAACGTCCGATCCATTATCGGACACTGTTTATTTATGCTAGGTCGAAACAGATTTAACCCTTTATATATGTTCCCATGGTGCAGTATTTGTGTTTGACAGAAGACTAGGAATAACACACACAAACTAACGTTTTTGTGTTTCATGTTACATATCATTTGTGTTCTTGTTGGGGGCGATTTTGCGGATTTTCCCAAAAAAAACTCCGAGTCACCCACCCTCTTTCCTCTCCCCTGGTTCCATAGTCGGACAGCGTTGTGTCAGCTAACGCTTTGTGTTTTTTTTTTTACCTTGACCTTCTCCCTGTTTCCCTCAGTACTGTAGGGAAGCCCACTTATAAAGATGGGGGTCAGTAAAACACCATGAGCCATGCAGCGTTGTGTTAAAGGGGGGATGCGCCCTTTTGGATGTGTGGAAACTGTCTTTGAAATGACTACAGATTGACAGCTACTGTTGCTTTAAAATCAAAACCAAATGCGTAATAAACTAGTACCCATACTGTGGTTCGGCCCTTTGGTATTGTTTGGTATATTAGCAGATGAATAGCACTGAAGGATGCCTCCGTCCGATAATGGAGGCAGTGGGTTTAGCCTCCTCCGCGCTGTTTCAGAAGAGGTTCAGCCCCTTCAGAGGAAACACTGATCCCTATCTCTGCTCTGCCATTGTTTTCATACAACATGTCTGCCATTAGTGCATTCTTCAGCCTGTGTCTGAAGTGCAGTCACTGTATAGGACTGGAGAAGTGCTTTAACAGAGAGATATTGATAATTGGAGGTCATATTGATCATAATAGTGTTTCCCTTCCCACATGGAGGTGAGGTTCAGATACCATCCTGGTGGGTTTTTCTCAAGGACACTGTCAGGTTAACATGAAATGCAAAATAAATAAATGGTGTTGTTGGTGTTTCCTGAGCAGCATGCCGTCCCTGCAGCCTTCAGATAGATGGAGAGATATAGAGATATAGATAGATAGAGAGATAGATGGATGGATAGATAGATAGATAGATACTTTATTGATCCCAATTTGGGAAATTCTTTCGTCGCAGAAGTATGTTAAGACTTCATAAAACAATACAATACTTTAAAGTAAGTAAGTAAATCAGATTTTTAACCCACATTTGTCTTCAGAATGGCACTTTTTTTCTTGGTTATGGTCTAAAAAACAACAATAAGTCAAAGTAGGTGTCGATTGTTTGTTTTTTATTTTGATACACACCTATGTTAGCTGTCGTGCTGGTAACAGTGAGTGTAATGTGCCGAGGGAGGTGGATCTTCTAATAAAGATATCCCAGATATTTGCAATGAGCTGTTGGGGCTTTGTTATCCCCAGAGGAACCTGGGGAGCCAGACTGCAACGTGTTAGCATCCATATGCTGCGTCTGTAAGGCTAACGTGCTAACGCTGTGTCAGGATGAACAGCACAGAGCCTCAGGGTTCAAGCTGGGAGTCGTTGGGACGAATGCTTTTTGGTGCAAGAATAGAAGCAATTTTAAGATTATATAACTTTATTATCCAATGCCTTACATAACAAGGACATTTTCTTTGTTAAACAGACAGCAAGGGGAATCTACATTTAGAGATCAGTGTTTCCCACAAATAGAATCAATTTCTGTGGGAAACACTGGAGATGTTACGATACAGGAAAATAAAACAATTCTGTTGAAAACCCTCAATACCTCAGTCAAAACAAATATGTATCTTGTTTTATAAGAAGCTTAGAGCTATTTTTGAAAAGTTGATCCATACCACTTCAATATTAATATCACATTGCTTTGAAAACGTCCTTTTTTTTAATACGCTTTATTGAAAACATCCCTTTTAAGTGTGTATTCAACCTGCTTGCCACACTGAACACATTATGATAATGTCATCATTTACCTTTGCCTAACAACACTTTCTTTAATGAAGCTTGAGAGCGTCATTATGCAACAGGGAAGATATAGTATGAGGTGATACTGTGGCGCTGATCTTGTTTATAAGATATATCAATTATCTGAGAACATGACGCTCGTAAACAAGATGTCTCCGCGGACGTAAACAACGTGACGTCGGAGCTCCGTAAAAACAAAGCTGTCTCTGCCGTCTGACGCTCTGTTTGATACTCATATTTCTGGAGTAATTATACTGTTTTTGAGGAACAGAAATGTTCTTTTCTGGCATCACTTTAACATTTTACAGGGAAAATCTGCATTTTGGTTAGAGGGCACAGCGCTCCTGTTACCCGGTGCAGACAAAACCCTGCAACTTAATGCTACCTCTGATAGCGTTAGCTGCTAGCTTGGATATTAGTCCAGCAGGAATGTGGTAACTATAGCGCTCGTCCTGCTGAGTTTAACCCAGCTTTGTTCAGAAATCCTTTATTAGTTATTTTCACAATGTAGTATTATCAGGAAGAAATGACAAATCCATAGTTCAGCACGTCCTTTTTACATTTAACAAGTCAGCGCTCTGTAATGTCGATAATCTAGTGTCTAGATCAGCGGTTCAACCTTTTTCCACTCAGGCCCACTTAAGAATCTGTTCGCGGCCCACATTCAAACAATATGGAGGCTAAATAAAGCTCTGATTGGTCAATTCAGAACATGTGACACGTTGTTAATCCAGGAGTACGGCTGTCAAGGCTTGTAATGACATAATGACTATAATGCCAAGGAGGATCAAGAAAGAGAAAAGAAAGGAGGTTCAAATAAAAAGAAAATCTTAATAATGAAAATGGTCCCACACAAATCATAATGTTTTGCTAATTATTTGGCGGCCCACTTGCAATGCCTTGGGCCCACAGGTTGGGAACCGCTGGTCGAGATAATTCATTTGTTATCAGAATATCTGGGGACATTCCCTTTGTGCACACTGTGTGTAAAGCTGCGTGACTCAGCTCTGTTTTAGTCCTGAGACGTTCAGCTCTCCATCTGTGGAATCAGACTGATCCCTCAGAAGAGCCACAGATTCCATCTTCCTCCTCACTCAGTCCTTCTCTGTGGATCTCTCTCTGACTGAGGGCTGATGGAGGTCACATGACTGCAGCTTCATGTCGGCTCTCTTCTTCTTAGCATTGACTTATGATCAAGAGTCTATCGTTTTCCCATCCACTTTAGATCGAACCACTTCCACATTAATGTAGCTCTGTGTGGAAGCATCATGGTCGTATAAAGAGAGCGTCCCCATGTTAACAACGCTGAAGTAATATCACGTCTATAGCCTGGGGAAATAAACAATATGTGTTCGTCAGTCAGTTCAGCGTCAGAGCCTCAGGCTGTCAGTTCATCACAACACCAGAATCTGAAGCGACAGTCGCACGTCTTGTACTTGAGTAAAAGTAGAAGTACTCAGGTCTTGTACTTGAGTAAAAGTAGAAGTACTCAGATCTTGTACCTGAGTAAAAGTAGAAGTACTCAGATCTTGTACTTGAGTAAAAGTAGAAGTACTCAGATCTTGTACTTGAGTAAAAGTAGAAGTACTCAGATCTTGTTCTTGAGTAAAAGTAGAAGTACTCAGATCTTGTACTTGAGTAAAAGTAGAAGTACTTAGATCTTGTACTTGAGTAAAAGTAGAAGTACTCAGATCTTGTACTTGAGTAAAAGTAGAAGTACTCAGATCTTGTACTTGAGTAAAAGTAGAAGTACTCAGATCTTGTACTTGAGTAAAAGTAGAAGTACCAGAGTGTAGGAATACTCTGTTACAGTAAAAGTCCTGCATTCAAAATGTTACTCAAGTAAAAGTAGAAAAGTATTATCATCAAAATATAGTTAAAGTACCAAAAGTAAAAGTATTTATTGTTTAGATTGGTCCACTGACCCTCTCTCTGCACATGTGATGTCCAAAGGCCTGCTGACCCGGACACAATGACCCCCTTCAGCCCCCCCCCCTCTCCACTGACTCTTTAATCAGTGATAACACAGGAGGGATTTATGGAGCAGAGCTCAACAGAACACTGACACTCCAGCAACAGCACAGATGGTGCAAGACATCCTCAGCAGGATGCAACACTCTGGCAGGCATTCAATATCACTCTGGAGATGCATTCAATGTCACTCTGGAGATGCATTCAATATCACTCTGGAGATGCATTCAATGTCACTCTGGAGATGCATTCAATGTCACTCTGGAGATGCATTCAATATCACTCTGGAGATGCATTCAATGTCACTCTGGAGATGCATTCAATGTCACTCTGGCAGGCATTCAATGTCACTCTGGAGATGCATTCAATGTCACTCTGGAGATGCATTCAATGTCACTCTGGAGATGCATTCAATGTCACTCTGGAGATGCATTCAATGTCCCTCTGGAGATGCATTCAATGTCACTCTGGAGATGCATTCAATGTCCCTCTGGAGATGCATTCAATGTCCCTCTGGAGATGCATTCAATGTCACTCTGGAGATGCATTCAATGTCACTCTGGAGATGCATTCAATGTCACTCTGGAGATGCATTCAATGTCACTCTGGAGATGCATTCAATGTCCCTCTGGAGATGCATTCAATGTCACTCTGGAGATGCATTCAATGTCCCCTACTCCATGGCTGTCTGCATATCAGCAGCCTGGTAAAGGCAAGGCACGTTTATTTATATAGCACATTTCAACACAAGGCAATTCAAAGTGCTTTACAGAAATGAAAGACATTAAGAAACATATTATAAACAAAGATGCAAGGCTGTTATCATCATTAGTAGCTACAGAGTTATGTCAATGAAAATCTGAGGGCACAGGCTCCTCCAACAGAGCAACACAATAACACAGATACTAGTGCAAGTAAATACAATAAAATATAATATAATAGAAATAGTGCAGAATAGTCTAGATAATATAGTAAAACATGAATGAACAGGTACATGAATAAAAGTGCCAGTGCAGTGTGAGATGTGAATAGTCTAAAAGAAAGGTCTTCTTGCTGGATGTAAGAGTAGTCCGAGTCACAGCGGACCTGCAGGTTTCTGGGAGTTTGATCCAGATATTTGGAAATACCCCGAACAACATTCTCACATTCCTCTAGCTCTAGTCTTATAGTTATGTTTTCTGTTTTCTGTTTTCACTTTTCTAACCTTTTTATATTCCTTTCATCCTTCTCTTTCATCCATTTTGCATCCCAGACAACACATGTTCCTGTTCTACTGTTACCTGAACGCATCGGGGTAAAGTGTGATAGAGGAGTGGAGCTCTTTTTAGGGTCAAGATTCAAATCATATCAAGTCTTGATGAATATGGTTACGTATATCAGGATCTACTCTAGTCCACTGTGCGCTGAAATGCAGTGGTGTATATAAACGTTTTTTTATTTCTTAAAAGTTTATCAACTGATTGCAATAATGTATAAGAGCACAAAGACAAGAGGTCAACTTTATCCCTGCTAAACTTGACAAATAACAATTTATTACTTAAAAGATATTACAAATTCTTATCGACTTTAAGAATTTCAAGTTTGTGTGGTGCAAAAAAAAGCTCCTTATTGCACGGATAAAATAGGCCAAGCTATCCTACTTTGTATTTCATGGAAACTTGCCTAACTCAAAAATAGTTTGTACCCAAAAGTGGTACTCTGTTGTGTGAGAGTCCTTCAGTAACAATGCATATCTTATTTCGTGGGAAAAATATGTTTAAAAGTGATTTGATAAAGAGTTGTATTCCTACATGACTCGACTCTTCCCCGCCCTCTGTGCGTAAGTCACGAGTCCAAACAGTCGTAATGTATTTTACCGTGTGATAACATGTGTGCACACATCGTGAGTTCTGCAGGTTTATTGCAAACATTGCGAGATGCAAATTAGAGAGCGGCTCCACGGTCCGCTTGTTTAGGAAGCGTGATAGAAAGTGAAACTGGCAGCAGATGTGCACCTGCTCTTCTTCCTCTTTTCAGACATGCAGAGACACATCAGGTGTTTCCCTTCAGAGCTGAGAGCAGATAGCTCATTGGCTCTCAAACCAGACCGTCTTTGTGATGCAGAGACGTATCACTGACACATATCACAGGGACCAGACTATTCAAGGCTTTTATTGTCATTTGTACATAGCTACAGTGTATTATAATTCAGTACAACTTTGCTTGTTAGCTGTTTTTTTATCGCTAAATGTCTACATTTTTTGAAAATAGTACAAAAATCTTCATCCCATATTCTCAAAGTCCAAGGTCATATCATTAACGGTCTTATTTTGTCAGTTAAAACCTAAAATACTCACTTAAATATGAACTATAATGGGAAAAAAACACAAGTACCCATATTTGATAGCAAAGAAAACGCATTTTGGCCATTTTGCAAAACACAACTCATTTTCAGATAACCCCCCCCCCCCCCCCCCCCCCCCCCCCGTTCCATGTTACCTGCAGCTCAAATGTTTGACTCTCCACAGAACGATTCTCTACCCGAGGCGATAATGTAGAGACGCCATTGTGAAGAATTCCTCGGCTCCAGGTCACAAATCGACCAACACTAGCAAGTCTCCATCTTTATTATGGGTCCTCGTCACTCACTAAATCCCCCCCCAGCTTTATTCCCAGACCCACCATGGAGTATCCAGCACGATGCAATGACAGGGAGGCAGCAGACTCTTTCTGGGTTGTATGGGACCAGATTTAAATAAATGAGCATAAGGAGACACATTCAGCCGAGGGAGAAGCAGAGGAGATATTAACTTACATGCACTTATGAGTAGTCGAATAATACTTGGATTAAAAGGTGAAATGATTGGTTGACAACATTCTAGCAATTTTACTGTTGTAGTTTCTGGATGATATGGAAAAGTATTTTTGCTTCAGACTATTTCCCCCTTACTGTTATCTAAAATATTTCATTTTGACATGGACTGAAGTAGGGCTGTGCGATTATGGCAAAAATCATAATCACGATTATTTGGGTCAATAATTGATATCACGATTATTAAATACGATTATTCATTGACTTTGAAAACATCCATTTATTGAACTTTAAAACAAATACAAATAATAATTTGAACAGTATCTTTTTAACTGTTGATTACCCTGAACGTATAATTCAACTGAAAAACCAATACAAAAATAAATTAAATGATACATTTATATTTACATTTAAATAAATAATATCAAAATAATAAATACCAATAAACAAGATCAACAAATATTTTGGAGCGCACTTCAACAAGCTACTAAACATATGTAAATATGATAAATACAAATACATTAGAGTAAAATTAATTAGATCAAATATATCACAACCAAGCAAAGCAAAATAATCGTTTTTTACGATTATGTTGTTTTCGTAATTGTGGCAGGCCAAAATCGTAATTGCAATTAAAATACGATTAATTGCACAGCCCTAGACTGAAGTTCTGTGGTCCAGCAGGAAGTGGACCGTACCAAAGACTATGGAAGTCCGTCATATTCAGGCCTGTACGGGGGGATCAAAGAGGAAGTGGTTGGTGGCTCGTTCTCCATGTACTTTACTATGAACCTCCTTAAAGCGGAATCGATGATGATGATGATGATTCTAATGAATCTCAGCAGGGAGGCATGCTTCCTCTTTTCTCCGAGAGAAGCTTTGTGAAAGTGACTCATCGGATGCACTTCAAAGATGCTCATACATGCTTTAATGATGTCACAGAGTGCGACAGTGTTAAATGACCTACATTAGCTCTTCTATAAAACACGCTTCTTCTGTCAAAGGAAGGAATGGACCTGATCTTCCCTTTGTGTGAAACTCCCCTCAGGCCATCTTTTTTTAATAAAAGCAAACATTTTCTTCCTGTTGTTTTGGATTGAGAGATTAAACCGTGTGGGGTAGATGTTTTTGTTGACCTACATCTGGGCTGGCTTCCTCCTGTAACCCAGCTGATGAGCGCCATGACTTACAGAGGAAGGATCTATGGATGTGTATGGAGGACGTATAAATAGATACAGGATGATGGATTAGGAGAGAGGCAGATGGATCATTCTTTAGCCCTTATCTTTTACCATTTCATCATACACGGAAATCCTAGAGGGATGTCATCATGGCATTTCAGTCACCGTCAGCATGTCTACCCTTCAGGGAAATGGTCCATGTGTTGTTGTGTTGCACACTCTGAATAAGGGTTATTGTCTGGTTCCTTCTGATGTATGTGAAGAAGCACCCATTGACCTAAGTACCCAGGAACAGCATCAGTATTTAAAGGAGGGCTAAATAATGTATATCAATACGGTATATATCGTGCATTAATGACCTGGCTTCTCTGCGATGACTGTTTTGTTAGGTCTAATACAGTTTCCCCCGATAATAATATCATATAACAGCAGTATTAATCTAGCTAAGTCACACTGTCTCGTATTCCGTTTTGGCTTTTTAGTTTAGTTTTTGTAGTCATCTGGCTCATTAGCTCAACTTCCAATCTAAAACCATTGTTACATTGATTTATTTTGTATATGTAGATGAGCTTTTGCATGCCTTAGTACTGACTTGCAACATTGTTTTAAATGTACTGGCATGGATTTATGGCCATAAGGAAATAAACCAGTATGTAATGGGCTACAATACAAAATGTCATGTTTCTGTGGAGTGAGAACACAGCATCAAAACTATATAAACATACAGTAACATCTCCATCCAAACCGATACCTTGACATACACCGTGTACTTGTTGTTTCATGCTCTCAGTATATAAGGTTTTAAGTTCCTCTACTTAGTGCTGGTTGTGTAAAATCCACATGGGTTTCCACCCGAGCCAGGGTCTCCCGCCGGAGATTGTTCAGGCGAGGTGGTAACCAACCAGAAACCAATACATCTTATTCCATTCATAATTCAGTGGGAGTGGATCGCCACGCTCTTTAGGCTCTGCTCCTTAGAGTATTCGAGTCCTCGCATCCAGTTCTGCCTTTTCAACATGAACTGTGCTCGCCCAATTCTTGGATCCTTCCTACTAGAGAAGGTGTCAGTCAATGGAGGAAACAAGATTACCAAAGCAGTGATTTTGCATTGCTTTCCCATTGACTTTCATTTATTTTCTCTCACTCATTGACAATTACGTTCACACTTCCACTCATTCTAGTCTATTACTCCAATGTATGCACTAGGGATGCTCCGATCGATCGGCCGCCGATCATCCCTAGCATGCACCCATGTTCAGGCATTCACACCCATAGTGGTGCATTGATGTGTGTGTGTAGGCCAGACAGGAAGTTAGCATGGCAAAGGCTCCCTCGACAAAAAGCAATGCTCTTTTTCCATTGGATTTTGGAATATTGTGGAAAATAACATCTTTGGAAAACACTTATGATATTTACACATTATTATCCCAGCATATTAAATACACTGAATTATCGAAGTGTAAATGCAATCACCAGAAGTAAAAAGCTAACGTGATGCTATAAAGGAGCTACGTTACAGACACATGGCTGCGCATCACCACCGCTAAGCTAAAGGCGGCTAATAGTCGACGTGATGAAGTTTGGTAATCTCGTTTTGTTATCTGGCCCCACAGTTTGCATTTATAACTTTTCTTGAAGATTGAAGTGTGTAACTGTAGTCAACGTTAATGATAAACATGTGTGTTATGCAGATGATGGTGTGTCTCTGTGAAAAGCCTTTTTATTTCCCTGAAGATAAATGAACTGAGAATAGGGCGGTGCAGTTTAGTCACAGATGCATCACGTGTCTTTTTAGTTTTTGTCAATAACTGTTTTTGTATGCTTATTTCGGACATTCAGCAGCGGGGTAATTACTGAAAACATATTCAAAAATTGTTGAATTTGAGACAAGGGAACCCGGATGTCAAAGTTAACTGCATTGTCAATCTCAGTTTGTGTGTACAGACAAGAGATCGAAATACCCCCACAATCCAGAATACAAATATATATAAAAATATGTATATCCTATATATACACAATCAACAGACACATGTATACATATGCACACATTAAGACATACATAAAAGCACAACAATCAATATATTTATTAGGTGGTCACACACACACACACACACACACACACACACACACACACACACACACACACACACACACACACACAGATCATTTCTTCTCATGTTGTGGCCGCTGGGTAGACCACGGGGTCAGCTTTATCGGAGTATTTACCCGTCTCAAGTTTCTGCAAATCTCTGTCTTGAGTCTCCGGGGAGCGTAAAGAATGTTCCAACCATCAACCCCTCCCCGCATGCTGTTGTAATGTTTCAGCATTAACCTCATTGTGTAGAGTCAGAGTCAGCGTTTTCATAAATATTAGGTTGTAGGTTATTTTCACGCTTGTTGCCAAGTACACTTCCTGCATTGAGCTTAACCAGAAGAGGGTCTATTGTTAGCCATGGAGCCACTGCATGGTGTCACTGTGGTGTTTTACAGTCATGAAGCACCACGCTTTCATATGCTTGTACCCAGGAACAGCATCAGTATTTCAAGTAGGGCTAAATAATTTAGATATTTTCTATCACGATCACAATACGGTTGATATCATGTAATAATGACCTAGCTTCTCTGCAATGACTGTTTGGTTCTGTCAGTCTATTACAGTTTCCCCCGATAATAATGAAGCACAGTTATATACCAGCAGTATTCATCTAGCTATATCACACTTAGGGCTGCACGATATTGGAAAAAACTGACATTGCGATATTTTCTTCCCCTGCGATATATATATTGCGATATGAAAAAATACAGGAATTGAAGAAAATACCGTTTTTTTTGTCCGCAAACCATCCTTTCTTGAACTTTAATGCTATACAATTGGTATTGTTTTAACAATATTTGACCGGATGAAGGATTTTAGTCACGGACTTCTGGATCTTAAGTTATCAGAGCAACAAGCTGAGCTAGCTGAGCTTTTGCATGCATGGCTTGCTGCATTTTTTAGATATACCGGTACGGGTATAAGGAAATAAACCAGTATGTTATGGGCTACAATAAAAAAAATCATGTTTCTTTGAAGTAAACAACTATAACAATGTCATTTTAAAACATCTCCATCCAAACTGATACCTTTAAATAAACCATCATGCTAACCCCAGTATATATAAGGTTTAAAGGTTTCCTCTACTTAGTGCTGGTTGCGTAAAATCAACCAGGCTTTCATATGCTTGTGTAAAGCAGACCATTTTATAAGCTTGTGGCTGTTTATCTATTTGCATTTAATCCTGTGTCGTGCTGTGTCTCTGTAATACGTAATGCAGGTCAGGATGTTTGCTCAGGTGACCTTTGTGTGTCTGCTTCCTCCTGCTGTTTCTCCACATGTTGTATAAAGGAATATATCATTAAATAGTGCTGAAAGAATTAAGCTGATCAGAAAGAAATGAGCCATGGGAAGATGTGACCTTGGGCTCTTAGATGTTGCAACAGGTAATGAAAGCTACTGACCCAGAATCAGCACTTTAGTAACAGCTGAAATAGAGGGGTTTGAGGCTAGAATGGGGGATCTGTTTGAGCAAAACACTTCAGAGACATGTTCTCTATACATCTGAGACCTATAATATGCCTACAAATAATACAACAGGAGACCTTTAAGTCCAGATGTACTCTCACAGACTTCTCTTTGAGGCAGGGGGGGTCCAAACCTTTTTCACGAGGGCCAA